>NC_091822.1:65795000-65980000 GCF_038994185.2 Dermacentor albipictus | reverse complement strand
TAGCAAGTGACAGTGACAAGAGCTTTATTGGAGTGTCCTAAGGAACTTGTTTGGGCGGAACCGAAGGCTCCACAATCAAGTTTGTGGCTCCGCCCACGACGGGACCAGGTGGTGGTGTCTCTCAGCGACGTCGCGGGCCCTCTGGACGGCCTTTAGTTGGTGCCCAATAGCAAATGCCCAAATTTTACTAATGGAATACCATCGGCCGTGGTAATTCTGTCGCTATGGCCTTGTTCCAAAGCACGAGGTTGCGGGTTTTACTCCCGGCCGTGGATGCGAAAAAAAAAAAAGCTCGTGCACCGTACACGTCAAAATTAATCCGGAGTTCGCCTCCTACGGCGTGCCTAATAACCTGATCGTGGTTGTGGTACGCAAAGCCCTCGAATTTGTTCTAATGACAAGATGCCATTTATAGTTGAGTGGTTGTTTCAGAGCGCTCTCGCAGTCTCAGTAACCTGTTTAGTCACTATTATTTTATTTCATGTCGTATTATTTAACTGCATACAAAACTGCATCAGAAAATTTTTTTTAACACACGCAACTGCTATACTTAAAAAGACCAAGCTTTTATTTGTATATATGAGGAGAAGGCGCAAATCAGTCAACTGCTGCCTCCGCATGTGCATTGTCGCAAAAATGTCAGTTTAACGTGTTTTCGCATATGCACGCACTGGCTCGCGCTCTTCACGAATTCCAGCTTTAAAAAAAAGAACAGTGCTAGAGTGGTTTATTTTCGTGGATATTTCTGTTTGTAACACCGAAAGAAATAACTCCACATGAAATGTGTCAGACATAAATACTCGTTGATTTGGTGAAAACGCCCGCAATTAACATATTCAAATTAGAATCATGTAATAATAATGCGCCTGTATAATTGCTTAGTGTCTGTTATTTTTGATATACTTTGCCCAAGACAACTCCATATCGAAATAAACAAATTCTTCAGGCTGCGCACTGATAATTCAGGACCGAAAGGTATATGCACGACAGTTGCACGGTAGGTGCACCTCTAGCGCCTGAAAGGGGCGAAGCTTCAGAATTCCGGGTTATGTGGCCTTCGTTCCCAGAAGACACAGGACCCCCGTATTATCGTATGGCAACGTGACTCACCTTGAGTGAACTCTGGCTACGTAGATAATACAGATTGGCTATTTTCAAATGCAAAAAAAAAATGATGGGGTTTTACGTGTCGAAAACTCGATATTTATGAGGCACGCCATAGTGGAGGACTCCGGAAATTTCGACCACCTGGGGTTCTTTAATGGGCACCTAAATCTAGGTACAGGGGCGTTTTCGTCTCCATCGAAATGCCGTGGTCGGGATTCAATCCCGCGACCTCGTGGTTATCAGCCCAACACCATAGCCGCTAAGCTACCAGCTGGTAAACTCATAAGTATGCTTAACAGCTCATATTCCTCACAAAGCCAAGAAATTGAGTTTTATTTCAAAGTTTAAGAAATGAGTAATCAATATACCTCGATGATTTTCAGTATTAGAGACATCATTATGTTCATTTAGGATTGCACCTCTACTTTGCTATTTTTGTAAGCGTAAAATTGGTTTTGTAGGGTCAACCGAAAAATTGAAAATGAATTTGCGTGGCCTTGTTGATAGCTTCCTGTGTGTTATTTACAGAAAAAAAATAAAAATAATAAACAAATAATTTCTGCGGTCTTGCTTGCCAAACCACGGCTTTCTGCAAGGCACGCGGTAGTGGTGGACTCCGTGTGAATGCTAACTATCTCGGGTGCCTTTAAAGGGCACTAAAGCGAAACAAATCAATTGACACTAATGAAGCATTGTTTGGGAACCCTGGAGGCAGTCAGTTCAAAATAATAGTTTGGTTAATAGATGAGAAAATGAAGGTTGAAGTATCAGTATTTGAATTTCGCGCCTAAACACCGACGCGTGTACGTCAGTGTGACGTCAGGGATCCCAAATTATGTTCTCGCGTTTGGGCCGCGTTGGCTGAGTAAAGGTTCCCGAAACTTGCCATGTTTAACATTTGGTTCCTTTAGAACACAATGTAGTCAATCTGTACCGCTATATAAGTAAGTAGGCCCTAAAGGATGCCATCCAAATCCATGATGTCACAGCGACCAGGTGCGGGAACTTCAAGTAGGCGTCGCCACCCATCTTTCGTTCTTGCGCTTTTTCTGGTTTACCAAACGTCTTATCGTGGTAAGAGTGGTGTTTTTGGTGTCATAGAAAGGTGATTTACTGATGCAGAAGAAATCACTTTCCTCTTTAGTGTCCCCTTAACGTGTGTGCACTGCTCAGTATGCACGAGCGTTCTTTGCATTTCGCCCCACGCAGCGGTATGGGGCTGCCGCGGCCACGATCGAGCCGGCAACCTCGAGCTCAGCCAGCAACGCAACGTCATAGCCCCTGAACTACCGCTGCGCGTCGCCGTCCCTAAGTGGCCTTCGTGGTATTGAGATGCCTGTTATCTTGCACCAGGTCGTATTTAGACAACATTCTAAATTATTCGCCACTCTGCTATACTGATGAATGCTTTCTGTTTCGGCGTGTTCGCGCGTGTTCTTTAAATTACTGTATAGCTGTATAGTATATTTTTCGTTTCCTTTCTTCCGACTAATGCGCTTGTTCTTGTGCCTACCATGTTTGCGCAGACTGGTTACTACAATTTGCTGACGGAAAATGCAGTGCTCGGGAGCCCGTCAAGCTCTGTTGGGCGCAGTGTCTCGATGCTCCTCCACTGTATAATGAGCGGAAAATAAATTTCATTCATTCATTCATTCATTCATTCATTCATTCATTCATTCATTCATTCATTCATTCATTCATTCATTCATTCATTCATTCATTCATTCATTCGTTGATGCATTCATTCAAAGTGGCGTTGACTTCACCCACCCCGTTAGCGGCCGATTAGGCGAGGCAAGGAAAGGTATGCCGAAATGGCTGACCACGGACACTTTCTTCTTCTCCGCAGCGGTGGCTTGCCAGTTCGGGATGCGGACATCACCGCCCGGTTCGTCACGGCCCTGAAGCAGCAGTTCAACGGAGGCCGTCCGCTTCCTCCACTTGCGCAACGGCTCGTAGCATGTTCTGGAAAAGCAACACCTATATCAGGGCCCTGTGGACACGCGGCGGTCAGTAAGTTTCCCTGACGACTGGAACAGAGTTGTTTCGAATTGACATGGAATCGAAGGCTTCGATTGTACACCGCACTTTCTCGAGTATACGATCATAGTCGAATATATGGGATTAATGCGATTATCGAAGCCAGGCTGTCAAATGGATACGTCCGTGCATATGGTTAACCGACCGTTCCAACTTCTAGTTATGTGCATCGAAGGAAATAAACAGTATTGTGTGTAGTATAGAAAAATTAACATTTGCATGACTTCTACTATTTCATGTTCATCCGTTAGTTATGGCATGCTCTAATTGCTGCTGTGTGCGAGTTTGCAACGTCAACTACAATCTATCGTACATAACATCACAGCCACTGCTTATTGCCTATTGCTTGTAAACACGACGCACATATACACCACAGTCATTAGCGTGCTACATATACCATGCTGCTATGGATATTCCGTAGAACTCGCTACAGATGGACCATACTTATTCTTATATGTGAGCGCGCACACCTACATATAGGGTGTTTTTTTCTGTCTACACCACATCCTTAAAAATTGCCTTTCAAATAGCAGAATTCTAAACGGTGATGTAAATTACTCGGTGAAGCGGCCATTACTTCTACGAGAAATTAAAATGTCCAATTGAATAATTAACGTAATTATTCCTAGGTAACTACTCAATTAATTATTTACAGGAAATATTGAAATGCGCGAATTGTAGCTAGCGAGTTTGCAAGGCATGTCCTGAGGATGGCACCAGTTTTGAGGTACTGTGCATGCTGAAAAAAAAAAGACCAACCGGTATACCTTATGCAAATCGCTTTTTTAGGATATACATATTAATTAATTTAATTATGGGGTTTTACGTGCCAAAACCACTTTCTGATTATGAGGCAAGCCGTAGTGGAGGACTCCGGAAATTTCGACCACCTGAGGATCTTTAACGTGCACCTAAATCTAAGTACACGGGTGTTTTCGCTCCCATCGAAATGCGGCCGTCCTGGCCCGGATTCGATCCCGCGACCTCGTGCTCAGCAGCCCAACACCATAGCCACTGAGCAACCACGGCGGTGATATACATATATACGGCGCAGTATGGTGAAGGGCGTTGCGACCCGCCGTGGTGGCGTAGTGGCTAACGCATTGCACTGATAAGCCCGAAGGTGCTGGATCAAATCCCAGCCGCGGTGGCCGCATTTCGATGGGGGTAAAATGGAAAGAACGCCACTGTACCATGCATAGGGTGCACGTTAGAGAACCCCAGGTTGCCAAAGTTAATCCAGTGTTCCTCACTACGGCGTGCCTCATAACCTAATCGAGGTTTTGAAGTGAAAATGGGCTATTTCAAAAATTCTTTGCCGCAAAAAGCACTTCGATGCGTTCCGCAGAAGCGGAGTTATTCGAAACCAAACACGACGGCCTCGGCTGTGTCCCGGTTTCTTCTTCAATGCATTGCACTGCGAAGGCTACGGCGCAGTGGGGTGTGTCCACAACGCTACACTTCCTAATTGTCACCGTGGCGTGCAGTTGAAAATTCGTTTTGTATTTTAGCGTAGACTCCACGACTTTCGCCTTTGGTGCCTACGACGCGCTAAACGTAAGCCAAAAGTGGTTGTCCTCGGCGACCCGCAGTGCGCTTACCCATTTGACTCGTGACGGCACCCCGCGGTGGCCGCGGTCACTACGCCGCGTAACCAACAGGAGCTTGATGTCAGCTGTCGGCCAACAGCTGTAAGCTGCTATTCTAGGCTTCGTTATCCCAGATGTATGCTCCTCAGCCAATTTTTGATGTTAGAGCATCAAATGGCTCATTGAGCGAAAGAGCCGGCGTCTGTAGCAGCGAAACGGCACCTAAATTCCCATTGGCTGCGACGCCACGTCACGTGGGCGTCTCGACGGAGCAGAACGGACGAATGGGACAACCTGCCGCTCCGTTGGCACGCCAGGTGTTGCATGAGGGCACCACCGTGACGCCACGTCACCATCGCTTTCGCTCTCGGAAGCCTGTGTTATCTGCGCGCTCGTTCCCCGCGCAAGCTCTCGCCTGCGTTCTAACTTCGCCTCAGTAATCACTATAAAGTAATTAATGTATAAAACAGAATAGATTTGAAAAGAGCGAAAAAAATTGGCAGTGGCTCCGCTCGGCTATGCCAGGATATACGTGGCGAAAGCTAAGGCATAGCATGGTTAGCCTTGGTTAATCTTGATTGCAAGTCCAGGTTAGTCTGGTTGTCTAACTATGTTGCGGCGTTTAGCCAGTCGTTCGGCGCGCTGTTCGTCTGTTTCGTGGGCGATTCGTTTCCTCTTCATCTCGTTCCGATGTCCATTCCAGGCCTCCTCCTGCTTATCAGAATTGTCGCCGTCCATACTGCCACCTCAACTGTGGTTGCGGCACACACGAGCTCTCCTTTTCAATCCTCCAACATGTTATCAGGCATGCGACGCAGTTGGCGAAGCGAGCGGAGGCGAGCGCAACGACAAGGAACGCGGTGTGACGTCATACCAAACGGCGGAGGCGGAAAGGCGCGGCGCTGCGCACCGGCGGAACACCTGTGGCTTGGTGCTACTAGTGGCGCATGCGCAGTAGTGACTAGGGAGCGAGAGAGAGAGAGAAATATTCGTGGCGAGGCGCGCGTTGCGACGTCATGTGCCTCCTCGGAGCACTGCCACGGCGAAATCATGAGTTCGCGGCAAGTAAAGCTTTCGCTTTAAAATTCGCAGTTCCGCCCTAAAGGCGAAGTACCGAGTGCGATAGCAAATTAGTAGATAACTGTACGAGGTAAGGATAGTAGATTTATCGGCCGTATAAACTTGTAAACATCCACTAACTAAATAAATTATAGGATATGTAAGCGTGGCTCAACGAGGACGTAGACAGAAATAGACACACAGAGACAGCGCTGTCATTGCGTGTCTGCTTCTTTCTACGTCTTTGTTCAGTCGCACTTACCCATTTTTTCATAGATTCAAACCACTAGCCAGTCAACGTGTTTTAACTCAATTAACCAGCATGGTGTTACGCACGCGCAGGTAAACATAAACACATCTCGCCCGATGACAGCGGGGACTGCCTGTGTAAGCTCTGGAGTTAAGAATCGCGGCAGCAGCCGCGAGCCAGTTGTGCTCCGTGCATCTGTCGCTCCAACGCGAACAAAACGACGAAAGCACAGCGCATACAAAGCTATCGGCACTACGCGCACTCTAGAAACATCGCAGATCACTTTGAAGATGAGTGCCGCGTGGGCGCGCACTTTGGCCACGTCGCAGATTGCTTTCAAGACACTTGGGGCCGGCAACGGGTTCCTATGGCCTCCGACCAAGGCGTCTACTACGGCGTCTTCGCTTCGAGTGGCCAACGCCGTAGTTGACGCCGCGGTTGTCCCCAATCTATACGGAGCGGCGGGCGAGGAGGACATCAAGACACCCTAGCAGCCGCCGGAGAAGAATGCCCTCCTCCTTTACCTGATTCCCCTTGCCTCACGCGCAACAGCAGAGGGCACGCATCCAGGCCGCGTACCTCTATCGCGCACCCGAGATTGCACCGCGTTCGCCGGCTCACCCCCACACGCTTTCACTAATACGGATCCTCAGGGCGACGGCTGAGATGCGCCTGGAGTGTCCATATAATTGCTATCGCAATAAAATGTTGGCGGCAGCGAGTTTAGAATACGACCCCACGCTCAGAAGCAGAGTATCGTACGCACTGGGCTAAACCAGCGCCTCCTGGGCTGAACCAGCTTCTCAACGCGCTCGCCTGCTTGCGAATTCATAACTCGGAGGACTGCTCAGCGGGCTGCAACTGGATTTGAGTGTTTTCGCATTCTCAACTCATAGGCAGTGCTTAGGTGTCCTCGGACTATTTAAAATTGTGCGACAAGTTCCCTCCTCAGGATCGAGGTCCCCTTGAGTGTTTTGCCTACATAAACGGACACTTGAACAGATTCTAGAGGCTGACTGCCAATCTTGAAATATCATTCTCTTACCAGGCTATTGAACATTACCTGCGTCTTCTGCATACTGATCTTCAGCCTTATGCTTTCACATATAATGCACAGGCAGGCATAGAATTATTCACTAGAAAAATAACTTTTGACGATGGGCCAAGAAAAGATGCCTCAGCTCGGAGACGTCAATTTTCCTGCATGCGGATGTATCTTCGTTAATGAAACAGCTTGCTTTTTTTTAAAAGTGCTTAGACATTTCTGTTTCCTCCATAGCTAGCGGCGGAAACGAATAAGAAAGAATTATGGAATGGCTACTTAAGTGGAGTGGAAATATTGAAGAAGGAAGATGGCGAGAAATGGAGGGAGAAGGCTAATTGCTCGAGCTCGCTTTTTTGGTGATGGCAGAAAATGGTTCTTGTTTCGAATTCGCCCAAGTGAGTTCTGCAGTTTAGATATTAGGTATAGCGTTATCAGGGTCCTTTCATGGGCTTGATAAATGTACTGAAAATCACAAGATAAAATAATTTATCGCGTAACTTCATACTAAGCGGATGGCTTCTTTAGGAATTTTTTCGTTTGTTCTTGTTGAGTTTTCTACGCAGCGCAGTGAGTCATCCCATGACGTACATCATCCGTATGACCTCGACCACGGTCCAGAACACAGTCTGGAACAGCAGCACAGACATGACGAGGACGTAGAGGAACCACCCGGTGGCCCCGAGGAAGCCGCTCGCGTACATCCAGGCGAAGGTGAGCACCAGGGCGTCACCTGCGGCAGACACAGCATCCACCACCATGCGCAGCACGTCAACCCTGTGGCTGGGGTCCGTGAAGAAGTCAAGCAGCGGCTGCGAACGAGCAAGGGGGAGGAAATCAAGGAGGCGAGTCAACAGCGGTTGAACATGAACGAAAGACAAGTTTTCCTTGGGCGTAGCAGTGTACCACGTGGTCTGTTTAGAGGACGACACAAAGATGAACTTGTTGGTACAGATAATCTTTGCTATCTCTCTCCGGCATCGGCGCGTATCTTTCGTTGAGTAAAGCCACCACACTTGTACGTAAAGAAGTATATGTTATTATATACTTGTAATAAATAACGGTTTCTAATAACTTAGCAATTGAGCTATCATTTTGTTTACTCGGTAACGTTCACCGTAATTAAATTACTTTCTTCAGTAATCAATTGCCTGTAAGCAGTTACAATAATTCAGCTTTGAGTGCTTGAATTTGGTAGGTACAATAAAGTGTTCAGGGTTGAAAACATGTACATGGGTTACTTCCTTCCCATCATCAGTGTCCTGTAGCTACGTCTCGGTCACCCGAACATGGCAGACTTTCTGATTTGCACGCCTCTCTCTGAAGTCCGACCTCTGAGCTTTTCCCCCATAGTAAATTTTTCTCTCTCCCTCCTTCTCATTCTTCGAGCGCTTTCGAGCGGCCTTCATAAGCGATAGGAGCTGCTGCTGAAGTATTCTTCGCTCAGTGCAGCCCAGGACTTCTCTGATATGTGCATACGTTCTTGACCGTTAAAAGCTTACGTCTCAAAGTGAATGCAGGAGCCAACGTTTCGACAAGTGGACTTGTCTTCTTCAAGGCGACATACGCTTTCCTCGCCACAGTATATATAGGCGCGGTTCTTCTAAAGGGGAGGGGGTGTGAGGCGGGAGGACGCGGAAACGAGGCAAAATGTGTTAGCGCGTCGAATTGAGAGTAAAGGAACGCTGTGTACAAGGTCAAAGCCAGGACCTCCCCCAGTCTGTCAACACACGCGCGTTAGCCGGCGTGTCAAGAGCGTCTGACACGCCGGCTGACAAAAAAAAAAAAAAGGAAGGAACGTCGATGTCATCCAACACGCTGAAATACACCAGGACCCCGACATTCTGCTAGCCCGGGACGGACTTCACCCCATTTTTTTTTGGCGTCAAGGTAATGGCTAACAACATCAAGTACAGGCTCAGGAACTCTTTTAAATCGACGCAACCTACAACACCAATAGATATATTAAAGAAAATAGATATATAAAAAATATATTTCGGATTGAAACAACCTAATGGAGGTGTCACTAGCACAGTGACACCTCCATTAGGTTGTTTCAATCGGAAATAGGTTTTTTTGATAATTGTTTGCCACGCTAGGCTGATGAGTGTTCTTGTTTGCTGCGATCTGCGCATGTTCTATATGCCTATATATGCCCACGGGCTGCCGTGAATAAAACATTTGAAAGTTACCGCCCATGCCGTTTATGTGTTTTCTCCCTCTGTCCCCGTCTTTATTTGCGGTCGACTGAAATCATTCTCTCAAGCTAACGATTAGCGGGCAGCCTTACGAGGAAAATATAATTATTCCTTTACTACTGCTGACGCAACGCCGCACTTAGAACATCCCGCGGAAATGGTGTTGCCATCAGTAGAGTGTTCGTGAGCAGCGATGCTGTGCACATTAAAGAAAAACAGGGCCACATTACAAACAAAGCGATCCCGGTGTTTAAGCATCAGAAAACTGTGCACTTGATTATGAGAGACACCCTAGCGAGAGGTTTCGGATCAATTCAGACTACCTGGGGTCAGTGGCGTAGCTAGGTCGTCTGGCACCCGGGCCCCATAGGTCTTCTGTCATCCCCCTCCCCGGGTGTAGCTGGCGGAAAGAGGGTTGTCTTCAGACGCATATGATACCCCCCCCCCCCCCCCTCACTAGCCCCTTGCACCCGGGGCCCACGGCCCCCCGGCGCCCCCTGTTGCTACGCCACTGCCTGGGGTTCTTTAACATGGCCCAAGTTTAAGTACGCGAGCGTTTATGGAATTCGCTCCATCTAAATGCGACCGTGACGACCGCAAATCCTACTCGTGACCTCGTGCTCAGCTGGATACACATTGTGTGTAAGCAGAGTTGAATGACTCGGTGTCTGTGTTTTTCCCCAGCGCAGAACTGAGGGGACAAAACTTGCAAAAGCAATAGGCGCTGTCTGAATCCACGGCCCAGTGAGAGTTGCCTTTGAATAACCAAAACAGATATGGAAGGCTATGCATTTTGCAGGTTTCATGTACCGGAAATGACTGCGAAGCCGGAAACACGTCAAGGCCACCATATTTTTGAGACTTCACTACTTCACGTATGTGCAAGTTTATGTGCCCTGTGATTGAGGGGGCCAGTTTGATTAGGTGAGGCAAGCGCACGCGCAGTGCCGCACACACTTACCGCCATCTTGAGGAGCACCACGAAGCGGCGGTGACACACGTCGCATTGATCCGTGTCGTGGTCGCGGAGCCATCGCTCGAGGCAGCCCTTGTGCGCGAAGCCGCTGGGACCTCTGCAGGCACAGGGCTCCAGCAGTGGATCGTCGGTGTGAGCTTCGCCGCGGAGGCAGATGCGGCACACGCGCTCGGCGTTGCTCTCGGGCGCCTCGGCGTACACCTGGAACAGCTGGTCGGCCATGTCCTATACTGCGGGTCAGGAAGCTGCGCAGGCACCGTGCAGGTGTAAGGTGCAATGTAACAGCTAACGTAACGGCGAAGCGAACAAAACTAGGGGAGCGCGAATAACGGTTTTTTCGAAAACGCATAGAATAGTGCTTGCAGAGAATCGAATCGCATACTTTTCGGCTGGTTTTCGATGAATGAAAAAAAAAATTCCTTTTTTGCAATTGATGTAAAACGATGTTCACGTTCTGTTATTTTTAATGCGAGCAAGTTTTTTTCTCATTACGTAGCTCGTTATGAAGCGCTGTTTAATAAAAGCACAAATGGAACCTTATCGACCAACAAGCAGTTTCTGTGCATACACAGAACTCTTCAGAGAATGCGGAAGATCGCTCCATAACCGGTGAAGTATGGCTGCCTAGGCGGCGTGGCCTGTTGCACTACATAAGTTCAAACGTTTTATGTCTACACTTTGTAAGTTCCCACGGCGATAAAATTAACCGCACTTTTACTCCAATTTAACCTTTAATTAGGCACAGTTGATGTTTCCCAATATTCGAAAACTATTAGAAAGACCTTCCCATGCACAAATGGTGACTATTTGACTCGAAGACCAAATCGAATAGGAAACTTTTCTGTTGGCTACACGAAAGTTTTCAGTATTCGCACACCCATGAACAATACACCAGGCCCCGTATTCACAAAAAAATTCTTACGCTGGAATTGTTCGTAAGAGAAAAATTCTTGCCAATCCTGATTCTCTACATATTATTAGTGAAGGTGACCGGCCAGGAGCTAAGAACACTTACGAATCAAAGTCATTATGAATTCGGTCCCAGTAATCTTTATCTTAGTTTTTAAATCTTAATCGGTGGACCTCACCTATTTACATTACCCTGAGAAGTAAACGCATGATTTCAGCTCAAAATAATAATAGTAATACTAAAGACTGCGACGGAGACGTTACATAGTGCCCGTCCTAGATTTTTTGGGTTGTTCTCCCAAGCTTTCCGAGATTAACGCCATCGCACTCCTTTGCTGACGAATGAGTTCTGCAGAATTACGAATGGTGGATGATCTTTGAGGAAAGAAAAAAAAACGATTATCATTCAGCCGGCTGTAGCAAGCTGCGAAGGAAGCCTATAGGTGTTTCTCACAAAAAAAAAAAAACAAGCTCCGCACTCGAACAAAAATTCGTTCAGATCCAGGAATCGAAACCTGGACCAACCCCTCTCAGGGGCGACAGCTCTACATCTGAGCCAACTAGATGTTTCTCTCACCAGACGTTCCTGTAACAGTGCGTCCAGGAGTGCTTGGAACGAGGCAAAGATTGTTTCGCGTTCATAATACCACAGTAAAGCAAATGTTCCACTATTAGGTAAGCGTCTGCTCCGTGACATTTCTTCACACCCATCAGGTGCATGCCCGTACAGTACAGTACAGTGGCAACAGTACAGTACAAATCTAGGCCCGTATTCTCAAACACACACACACACACACACACACACACACACACACACACACACACACACACACACACACACACACACACACACACACACACACACACACACACACACACACACACGCACACACACACGCACGCACACGCACACACGCGCGCGCACACACACACACGCACACACACACACACACACACACACACACACACACACACACACACACACACACACACACACACACACACACACACACACACACACACACACACAAAACGCTTACGCTGAAATTGTTCGCAAAAATCAAATTCTAGGCAATCCTCCTGCTGGACATATTAACTAACGCTGCGAGCCAACGGCAAAGAGCACTCACTCACGAAAACTTGTGAGTTCAGATCCTAGCGTCCTCAACAAAAGGATTCTTAAAATGATGTTTTAACGTGTGCAGATAAGCACTCTTAAATAAGCCTGCTCCCGTGCACTGGGGGCTCATTGAAGATTCTCTGGTGGCGAAAATAATTCCGGAGTCCCCCCACTACGGCGTGCCTCATCATCAAATCGCGGCTTTGGCTCGTAAGACCCCAGAATTCATTTATTAGTCCTGTGCTGCAATAATGAATCAATATGTAAAGTGTTTTAGTAAAACCAAGTAGAAGGTTACACTTCTTTCATTGCTTTTCACAGTATTTCGCGTCAGGCACGTTTTATTTAGTGGCTGGATAGGTGCTTTGGATGTATGTTAAATATGAAATATTTGATCCCCTCATATTTTACGTTTCTGTAAAGAATTATTTAGTGAGGTTACGTTTAGTATATAAGACAAAGCTCATTCACGAAGAAGTTTTACTCGTTCGGCAACTGTACGGCTTTTTATCATTTTGAAGATGCAAGAAATGTGCTGAAAGAAATCTTCAACGAACATAACTGGCACCTGAAGGGGCTAGTATGTAGGCGCGGATGGTAAAGGCTGAATTCAATTATCGAGTTTTACGCACCAAAACCACCATTTGATTATGAGACACGCCGTAGTGGGGGACTGCAGATTAATTTTGACCACCAGGGGATCGTTAACGAGCCCCTGACGCGAGGGACACGGGCGTTTTCGCATTTCGCCCCCATCGAAAGGCGGCCGCCATGACCAGGATTTGATTCCGCCACCTCCGGCTTGGCAGCGCAACACCATAGCCACTAAGCCACCGCGGCGGGTATTGTAAAGGTAGCTGACTGCGATGTTGCACAACGCAGACATAGATCGCAGTACTTACGAAGGAAGTTGATACCCTTGCAGATAAAATTAATACATAGTTCGATAAACGCCGTAGGATACTAGGTGTGGCAACTGCAGCACGTGCTTGCGAAACCGGGGGGGGGGGGGGAGGGGGAGGGGGCAGAGTCGAATGTTACATAAATCAAAGCAGATAGCGCATACTTGACACCTACAACTGGACAGGAGACTTCTTCTGTGGTAGTTTGGTCGGTTCCAAGTCAATGGGCGCAGCCCACTGCGGGAAATCGGTCTGCAGCTGGTGGTATCGGACGATTTAGGAATACATATAAAGATAAATTTTGAGGGATACTAGAAGAATCAAAGGAATAGCAGGAAATACGGAAATCAGGAGCCACACAATTAACATAAACATTAAATAGGAATTCGCCTGCAGTATGCAGCACATCTTCATCGTTGGCGAACCGCCAGCCCAAGGGCTATTGCTCCACGAATCCGTTTTTATTGTCATTTGCGTGCATTATTGGTGCTTAAATGATCCAGACAATTTACCATTTTAACCAAGACGTTTCTTTGCATTGAACAAGCCCGTCTAGTCTTCATTTGTACATTGACTAGGCATGATGCCCGCCAAGTATCCGTCCACTCATTCCTTCAAAGAAGTGAACGGATGTATGAGACAATATTTTTACGAGCCGTGCTTTGAGTCAACAACAACATACGAGCCCAGGAGAACACATTGCCGCAGTACAGCTGTTTCTTTTTTTTGCGTCCAGGGACCGTATGGCAGAATGCTCTTACGCTTCATGGCTTACATATTGACACATGCACCTGTTTGTCTTTTGCCAGTTACCGTGTTTCACCGACAGCGAAATGTTGAAGGTTATCGCTCAGCTCACGAGGCGCCTTTCTGCATCGGAAGTTTCTCGGATGTTATCGATGTTTCTATCAGTTGCCTATGTTGTCGCGCAGCCTTGTGTAATCAAATTTTGTGCGTGACGCGAATACTGTAGTGTGCACTCTAGAACTTGCGCAAGCACCTGCGATCACTCTGGAAGTTTTGTTGAACCGTGTAGAAATAGCTGACACGTCTGATCAGCAGATCAGATTTTGAGGATCGACGAGCGTGCTCGCCGCTATCATTGTGCTGAGTGTCTTGTTTTGTTGGACAAAGATTTGCCCCATAAACAGTTTTGTGAATGGCATTGTGCCAATGTGGTTGTTCACTGTCACTCAAACGTGACAATATTCTTTGCAAAGGTGGTAAGGCAGCAACAAAGAGCTCTTACGAACGAAAATATTTGTGAATTCGTCCAAAATCCCCGATGGCAGCTCATGACACCAGTTTGGAGATATGCGCCATCAAACTGGGCATAAAAATGCAGTGTTGTTCCACTTACTTTGCTTAACATAACTCTGTTTTATGCATTGCAGCACAAAAGTAACTGGAACGCCCACGAAAATTGGTAGCTCGAAACTGGTGTAACCTTGAGAGTTCGTTCCGAGTGGATTCGCCTTGCGAGCTCACTAGCTGCAATTTGTAGATTGAAATGTGTACCCTAATTAATTAGGAATTTGATTAGTCAACTTTTGGTAATTAGTTTACCATGCGTTTCGATTTCTCCTATTAGTAATGTCGGCCTCTTCGATTAATCTGGAACATGGCGGTGGCTGCGCAGGGCGTGAAGGGCTCTAGGAGAAAGAACGCTGACTTAAAATCTCTTTTTTTTTTGCCGGGAAGAGCAGTGTAAATAGACAGGTGTCTAAGAGATAAAAGTAATGCATTTCAAGGACACGAACTGCCACAGACGATTTTTTAAAAAATTACGAAAAACTTAAAATTGATAACCCGGTATATACTTCTCGTAATCTGTAATCTGTAATCTTCTGTAATGTCGTACATTACAGGCGCGCCTTCAGCGTGATTTGCGATTTATTAGTGGACAACACCGTCTTAAACAACACTTCTGTGCACCAGCACCGCATTGTGCATTCCACTATAGTAGGTTTATGTGTTAGTTTGGATGCCGCATATATGTATGGAGAGTTGTGTGGGACCCGCGGTATGCCAATGTGGCTGTCCCAGATAACTACACCGCGTTTCAATACTAACGAAAGTTTTATTCTCTCTCTCTCTCTTGGGTGCTGATGCCCTCGGTGGCAGTACTTGCATGGTTGCTACTTGCGTATCGCTGGTTGCTATTTTCATTTCGCTTTCTCCTGCTTTTAGTGACGGATAGCCAGTTTCGAAGAGGCCCATCTTCCCAGTTTTCTTCAATAAATAGTGACAATAAATATTCAACGACGGAGTGATCCCAGCGGTGCTAAATTTGCTGTCATCAAATGCACGACGTTGCCGGTGGCTTTGACGTTTGACTCTAACCGCCGCCTTTTGGAGACACCATGTGTTCCTTTTTTTCGTGTAACATGGTAGCACCGCAACCCGACAATGAGCCACCCACTTTCCTCCCCACCAACGCTGTACGACATCCACTGTAAGAGCCATATTGTTTGCCTTGTATTGAGAGTGCTATGCTGATAGGTGAGCAAGCTCACTCATGAATCGACTAAGACATAGACCGTCCAGTGAGCTGGTCTGAGCGAGCCGGGCTCAGTAAGGTTATTACGAGCAATTCCGAGTGAGCCCGGCGGAGCAGAATTCTGGTGAGCTTGAGTCCGAGTGAGCCCGGCTGAGCAGAATTTTAGTGGGTCGAAGTCCAATTCAGTGTGGCAAAGTAAAATTTTGGTCAGTGACAGCGCGTGAGCGTTGGCTGAGTAGGTCTGCTGAGCCTGACTGAGCCAGGCAGAGTGAGTGAGTGAGTGAGTGACGAAACTTTGTTGTGAACGCCTGCAGAACGGTTAGCCTTCCCCTGTTAGGGAGGCGTTACCGTGACGCGGCCATGATGTCTTCGCGGCGTGTGGCGCCTCTACTTCGGCCGTGGTCGCACTATTCCCTTTGGTCGACCGCGGCTGAATAGAATTTTCGTAAGTCTGAGTCCGGGCGTGCACCTGACTGAGTAGAATTATGCTGAGAGTGTCCGACTGAGCCCGTCTGAGTAAAATTCTGGCGAGCCTAAGTCGGAGTGAGCCTGGATGAGTAGAACATTGGTAAGCCTGAGTGATCCCTAAGCGAAAATATATATTTTGTGAGTGAGTCTGAGTGAGTTCTGCTTATTCTCGCGACCTATGATTACATATTAAACTTATTGTTCATCTTGCGTAAAACAGTAAGAGTGAGAGAGAGAAACAACTTGAAATAAATTCAGGAATAACGTGTCAGACCACCATCTAATTATGAAGCACGTTGAAGTGGAAAACACCGGATTAATTTGGACCACCTGGGGTAATTAGGGCGAAAGGATTACATGCCTCATTACGCGATAATACGTCATCGCTGACCGATAGTACCAAGAATGGCCGATGGCGCAAAGAGTAAAAACACGTCAACAAATACTGTGATTGACATTGAATTGGGAGGTTCCTCTAAACAAAGTGAAGGGAAGAAGGAAGAAGAGGAACGCTATAGTGGGCCATCCTCTCCAGCAGTGGTTTCTAGTGAGTCAAGCTCTCCAGCGCTGTTCTCGGGGAACGCCGCTCGTGCGCAGTCAGTGCCCTGTGCTGACGGTCGGCCCAATCGCTGGTCGCTATATATATATATATATATATATATATATATATATATATATATATATATATATATATATATATATATATATATATATATATATATATGCACATGTACATGTATATTCAAGCGACTCATCGGAAATATCCCTTTGTAATTTGTAGTATCTCTTTGTCACTAACTCCCCACTCCCTCATGTAATGTGTCAACAGAGACCTTTGAGGAAATAAATAAATAAATAAATAAATAAATAAATAAATAAATATATATATATATATATATATACATATATATATATACATATATATATATATGTATATATATAGAGCACCTGCATTTTCTTTATTCTGCACGCCCTCTTTTAAATGAATGGCCTTCCAGCCAACGTCATGCAGTAATTACAGCTGGATCAATTTATGGACAGCCATCGCAAACATGATGTACTAAGTACAACAACTCAGCTCTCCAGTATTACATCACTAAACAAACTAAACAAACATCTAAACAAACAAAGGATCATAACATTGCCATAGAAATTTCACTGAACTTTTACTCACCTCAATTTTACTCCCCTCTACAATGCTGTAAAGTCTTGAGATTACAATAAATAAATAAATAAATAAATAAATAAATAAATAAATAAATAAATAAATAAATAAATAAATAAATAAACTGTCAGGGCTACTCCGAGATTTATCCTTCTCGTCTCGATGTACCTCCCTAAGTTTTCTGAGAATCTGAAAGGGCGAAATTCAAGGGCGCACAAGGGCGGACTTCAATGGCGAAATTGGCGTGTCTTGAAGCATCATGTCAGGAGAAGGAATGTGTTGCATAGTAGGACCGTATGAAAGGCTCGGCTGCCATTATGCTACTCAGGCATAACGAACGACGCTTCTAGATTTGATTTACAGGCAGTGGAGAAAATGATGAACGGGGCTAATTGCGCGCTAGCGTGATCATCACAAAACCGCTGTACCTATATTGGTCGCAGACGATTCTAAAAAGAGAACATTGCTAGCAAACCCTCACGGTCTTTTCTCATGTTTCTTCGATTGTTGAAACACGCTATACTCAAGGTAGAATAACATTATCAGGAGGAGGAAGAGGAATAAACTTTATTAGTAGAAATGAGCCGACGGTAAAATCGTCCGAGGTGGGCGGCGTCCCTAGTCCAGGATGCCGTGAGCCTGAGCTGATAGCTTGGCCCTGCTCACCAGGTGATGCTGGGTTTCAGGGCTTGAGCTTGTCAGCTGGGCCTCCCACTGCTCGACGGTTGGTCCGGTGATGGGTGGTGTCGATGGGTTTTGTTGACATTCCCATACCATGTGGTAGAGGGTATTGGGCGTAGAGCAGAAGGCGCATTTGTGAGTATAGTTCGTAGGATACATCAGAAAAAAAAATTATGGGGCTTTACGTTCCAAAACCACTTTCTGATTATGAGGCACGCCGTAGTGGGGGACTCCGGAAATTTGGACCACCTGGGGTTCTTTAACGTGCACCTAAATCTAAGTACACGGGCGTTTTCGCATTTCGCCCCCATGGAAATGCGGCCGCCGTGGCCGGGATTCGATCCCGCGACCTCGTGCTCAGCAGCCCAACACCATAGCCACTGAGCAACCACGGCGGGCATATTCTCACATAATTAAGGAAGTATTGCACCAGTAATAATGTTACGATGATGGGATATGACTAAGCAATAGAGTGAATAAAGAACTGAACAGAAGAATACTATGGCATCTGTGGTGATTGTAGCCGAGTAGAAGATCTCTTTGCATAACTTTGTGGGCATAACAAAAAAAAGGGTCTGCGGTTGAAATCGTTCTTGGTTTTTGCATGACAGGCTACATGAACACGTCCCTGTGCCTTTTCGCATAATTTACAATACTCCTCTGCATGTGTCGTGATAAAGATATATGAAGTCCTTTAGTATTTCTGAAACTTCGTGAGGCTATATGGGAAGGGTGCAAATGATAAGGCACGCGCGCTGCGCATTGAGGATAGAAATTTTAGGCTTCGAGGCACCAGTTCGTACTAAGCAAACAAACTTGGGCAATATTTCGGGCAGCCTTCATTTGGACTCAAGATAAGGCACGCAGAAATCCTTCTTTGATATAATGCAAATGTTCTCTTTCAAATAGCTTCAACTATATTGCTTTGTGCAAATACAACGTCTGCGGCTGCTTTCGATTTTATCTCTTTTGTCTCTTTGAACCGCGCACACTGGACGCTAATTTGGTGTTTCTGGTACGTTTCAAGCAGCACAAGACTCACCAAACACTCCTTTCCCATAACAAAAGGCAGAAGTATTCCTCAATAATGTCTTCATAAATGTTCACTTTTGGAAAGAAATGCACTTTCAAAACACGTTATCTGTATCTATTCTCTAAAATATGTTACACCTAAAATGCAAATGAAGTTCGGAAGCACGTTCGCATCGTCACGAAACCAACCAACTGCATTTTGTACAAAAAAGTTGGTGCAGATATAAAGAAACAAGACGAGAACCGTAACTAAGTGACGTGCATTTCGTAATGTGCCCTCTGGTTGAAAACGGCTAGACTAAGCAACGACAAAGGGAGGCGAAATAAGCAAGCTACATACGGTTTCGCACCTGCTAACGAGCGCTGGTAGTATCAATGATTTTCATCTGCCTTCAAGAAGAGCGCTCGGATATCGCTTCAGTGCTCTGCTGCAGGCAAAAAACCAAGTTTATACATCCATCCCAATAAATTGTGGTGGATGTATAAACTATGTATGGTGGACACCCTTGTTATGAAAACTGAGATTTTGGAATGACCTTTTTGCCATTTCCAGAGCTGCTGTTGCGATCAGCTGAAACCTAATTCATAGAAATTGATAAATCCCCGGTAATATACCAATCGATGCAATAGTTTCATCGCAAATTGCTTTTTACTGCCAAGAAGGCCTCCAAAATTTGAACATTTCCATACACTCCCATACTTCAAACTTCGCCCGTAATTTGGAACGGGCTTTAGGCCGTAAGTAATATTACTGCTTGCTTGAGATGTCGGCCTGGGTGTGTAGAGCGGACTTCCTGGGCAATTTTTTGAAAGATGGCTTCTATGATTAATTATTCGCGAAAAATGGCGCTCTCCAATAGAAATCGCGCACGTTTGCAGTGATGGTCGCTAGAGGCGCTGTTCGAAAAATACACCTAAAAGCCCTTAAACTTCGTAAAGTAGTGCCACGGTTTGGAGAATGCCGCCTCCTCCTCGCGCGCTCTGGCCGAGGCCGACGCCGCGTCGCTATTGGCCTAATAGCATCACGTGGGCCCTCGCGCTGTGCATCAGCGCCATTTTTGCTCTAGAAGCGTCTACTGAGGGGTGAGCAGCGTATGTTGGCACCGTTGCTACCCTCGAGCAGTGTAGGCGGCGCCACGGCCGAGGACGTATCGTGAAAGAGAGGAAGAACGAGGAGTGAAGGCGGAGGAGAAGAGTGTCGCTACTTTACGAAGTTTAGTACACCTGCTATGAATAACTACTTAAGAGGAAAAAACGAAATCAGGAAAAAAATAATTTGCGATAACTCAAAGGGAAGCTCATTATTTTCGAAGCGAGATCAGGATGCCTTAGAACACGCCCTTATAAAGTGACATATAAGAAGAACATGAAGCATGTGCTCGCTGCGGTAAAGCTAGGGAAACGATGGAGCATGTTTCATTAGAATTCGAAGACATCTACTCAGCGGTGGATTTAGGCATCTCTGTCCTCCTTGAAGCCCATGGGCTCAGCGAGAGCAGGGGAAAAGTAAACATGTCCGCAGTGGAGATTATTAAGAGGTGATTGAAAGATTGGCGGAAGTAAGGAGACGACAAAAAACGGAGACATACAAAAACAAAGTTCAAATAGGGGGTCAGAAAATTTGCTTATAATTCCACGTGGGGCTTTTTTTTCTTTTTGCACTTTTTAACATAGGTGAGCCATTAGGCAGAATAATAACAAGAGCTTCGTGGCGCAACCCATCGCCCTGTTCCAAAGGGGACGCTCATAACATCCATCCATCCATCCATCCATCCATCCATCCATCCATCCATCCATCCATCCATCCATCCATCCATCCATCCATCCATCCATCCATCCATCCATCCGTCCATCCGTCCATCCGTCCATCCGTCCATCCGTCCATCCATCCATCCATCCATCCATCCATCCATCCATCCATCCATCCATCCATCCATCCATCCATCCATCCATCCATCCATCCTAATTGCAGGTCCTGACCCAACGAGAAAACCGGTGCATCCGTCAGTCCGACCGTCAGGTTAGAAGAATCGGTATAAATTAACGTATAAACGAATAAATTCGAAATGAAAAACGTTGGAGGTTGTCAATGAGCTGTCAATGAGTTCAATAGAATGATAAGGAGTGATGAGGGGCTAGATGGGTCTTATCACGGTTGATAATGGCTCGACGTGGATAGATAAGGTGCGAAAGAGTTGACGAGGCTTATAATGACCGGATCAAGTCTGCCAAGGGAAATAAATACCGATAAGGGGTGATTACGGTCGAATCAAGTCCAATAAAGCTGATAAGGACCGATAGGAGTCGGATAGGTTCATAAGGACAATTAAGGACAGATAAAGATAGGATCAATTGCAATAAGGTTGTTAATGACTGATAAGTGTTGAGAAGGCTCGGATCGTGTTCGATAAGGTTGATAACAACCGATAAGGGTTGATCAGGGTTTATATGGTCGGATCAAGTTTCATACCATTGATAATGACGCCGAGCTGCGTGGAGATGAGCAAGTGGCGCAATGCTTACGCATACTAAGAGAACTCCCGGAGGGGTTTCTGCGTGATTTTTTATTGGAAGAGCTCGCCGACAAAGGGGAGGTAGCTGAGGAAGTTCTTATGGGGCCCGTAGCGACGGCGGGCATCGCGTGTTAGGCAAGTCTTGAGGCAGCGGGCCGAGCCCCTTCCTTGAGGGCAAGTATAGTGCAGCGAGCACTTCCACACGAACAGATCCTTGTGGCACGAGCCCTGTGTGTGCTTCGGCGGGCAACCTGCGCCATAGGGATGAATAAGACGCCCGTAGTTTTACAGGCGACATTGCACTCTAAGCGCGGTAACATTTTATAAACATGCACTTTTACTTACAGATAGCTTTAGTCTAACGTGCGCAGTTTCGTACGCAACGTGCAATGGGGCTGTGTGTGGAAGTATGTTCAGTTTAGTTGCTCGCTCCGTATGCGTCGGAACGTCGTCAGCTCAGAAAAAGTTTTTTGTGCTGATTTGGTGTGTTCCTATGCGCCATCTCGCGCAGCTCTGTTAGATGTTTGAAAGAACTGCGGAGTCAACGGCACGTCTCGCATCACCAACCCTACCGCCCGCCGCTTTGCAAACGCTCTGAAATTTTCACTGGGAGCAGGGCGCCCGAAAAATCTGCATGAAGCAAGAAATCAGTGGCCACGGATGGAACGCGTGACGTTGCGGCTACGTTCCACTCATGCGCATAGTGCACAGGCAACTGACTTACGTACGCTAGGCTGTTGCATGCGCTAAGTTAGAACTGCCCCACAATATTCAAGTGAATAATTGCCCCCCCCCGCCCCACCCCACATAAAAAGTGTTTTCTTTTTTGACGTGAAATGTCATCAAGCACGACGAGAGGCGGCCAGCATCACGACCATTATCGGTTAAATTATTGCAACCATGCTACCGAAACACCTTACTTTGGTAGTGCTGTGCAGAGAAAAAAAAAGAAGAAAACCGTTGCTCGACCATGCATGTGTCGCGTGCACAGATGGCGCGGTTGTCGCGCCACGAATTGCTCAATCTGAGCTAAATTTCGCCTCTCGGTCGACGTTCGGAGATGCGTAGCTCGGCCATGCGTTTATAGATACCAGCAGGAATCGTTGCACTTGAGAGAGCTCCCTGTATCATGGTAGATATACCTTATCAAACGTATACTGGTGCTTATCAGGTGTTTATCAAGGCCTACAAGTGTGCAATTTGTTGCAGAAATTTAACGCTTGCTCAGCTATGTCCCTCCTGTGTTCGACACGTATCGTACAGAAATGGCGTGATGAGACTCGGGAGCAAGACAGAGGTACGTCCAGCCGCTTTGTCAACGGCGGAACGTGTCCGTCTCCATAGGAAATGCAAGAGCCGCAACCATTTACGAGTGCGGTGGGCTGGAGCGGCGCAGGGCAGTGTCTGGCACCGTGAGGCGATATTTTTTTACCGTGGTGCACAAACACCTTCTGCAAAACAGACGAACCCACTACGAATAGGGACCGAGCACGATTGTTACATGCACTAACTTGTAGCAAAAGTTAGGCGTGTAACCTGGATGAAATGTAACTTGTGCGTTTGGTTGGCTTAATCTCTGTACCCTAAAGAGCATACACCTTCGGCAGCACGCACAAAACGCTTCGCGCATCCCTGTGCGGCTGCGTCCCGATATGGCCCACAGGGTCCGTTTTTTATTCTATTTCTTATCTTTTTCATTTTCACATTTCACATTTGGGATCCACTTAGTTACTTCTACCGAGGGTAAGTTTCGCACCGCAACTAGATAAGCTTTGCGGAAGATCTCGACAGTAGGGAGTTGGCTAAGGAGGGTTGGCTACAAATTGAAAACGTGGACGATCGTGCAGCCGGCACTGCTATAAGTAGAAATTCTAGATGCTTTATTACTGGTTTTTATTCAAAACTCCACGCGCCTTTAAGAAAGAGTTGATGATATAAAAAGTTTGAGTGTTAACGTCCCGAAGCTGTCAGATTCCAGATTAACACTGACCACCTGGGGTTCTTTCACGCGCATACAAAGAACGGTTCAAGAGCGTTCTTCTCCTTTTTTTTTGCATTTCGCACTCAGTGGAGCGCAACAACCGCATAGGAAGGGATCGAGTGCACGACCTCGTGCACATCAGTGCAACGCGACAGTCCCTGCGCTACCTCGATCGTTAGAGTTGTTTGTTAGAGAAAGGCAGCTGACAGCCACTTCAGTATCCTTACGTGATTTTAATGCGAAAGCATTA
This sequence comes from Dermacentor albipictus, assembly GCF_038994185.2. NCBI lineage: Eukaryota > Metazoa > Arthropoda > Arachnida > Ixodida > Ixodidae > Dermacentor > Dermacentor albipictus. Next base: position 65,956,218 of record NC_091822.1, on the reverse strand, counting down.
GGACTTGTCTAGGCTATCGCCTTAAATTAAAACTCCACCTTAATCTACTTTAATCCACCTCAATCTACATTCAACTACATTAATCTACATGAATACAGTTTAATGCACCTTAATCCACGCTATAGACCACCTTAATTTACCTTCATGCACCCTAATACAATTTAATCCACCTTAATCCAATTTCGCGAGAGGGATACGTCCGACGCCGTGGCTGCCCAGCGTGGGATTTCCGAGTGCGAGCAACAGAAGGTCCCGTGCCGGCGATGTGACGTCATCACTCGGTCATGTGGGTCTTGATACCATCGGATGCAAACGCCAGAAGCCGGATGTTTTGCTTCGTGGAGCATATAAGGCTTTCGCATAAAAGATGAGAACGAAAGTGTCCGTATTGAATTTCGTGGACAAACCGCGGCCACGGTCAGCGATGTGAGCATGCCGTCAGGCGTTTCACTTTAATTCCACGCATTTCAGCCGGTGTCGTGCGGCGGCAGTACTCAAATGATGTCCTTCCTTGCATGATTTCGGTTGGAACGGATGTTTATTCTATTCATGAACAACAAATTACCTTAGGTAAATCAATATATCTAGTTAAGATGGCGCCTGAACTTCCAGGGGACGTCACCAGTAGTCTTTGTTTCTAGCACCCGCACCTCAAGTTACTGGTTTACCAAACCTCCACATGAATTATGACTGACTCATTTGGTTACACCGAAGCCTAATCCACCAAAATTATCTCACTTAACTCCCTCTCTTCAATGTCCCCTAAATTAACGAAATGGTGCTCTTCTTATCGTGAAGAACTGGACACTGGTCAAGGGGAGGAATCGATGCTTCAGCCCAGAATCCCCTCACCGGTGTGCTCCAGAATGCATTGTCGTTCGCAGCGAAGGTCGCTCCCGTCGCACTGCTGATTCGGCATGCACTTCTTCCACGGGCCGTAGATGACGCTGCACTTTCCCCAGAAGCACCCTGCACGATAATCATGTGTTGTAATCTCAGCAAACTCTCAGGAACCAATATACTACATCACGAGGATGGTGTCCGTGTCTGCGCGCGTGTGTGTTAATATAAAGGTGAAATATTTTTGCACTTGGTCTGGTTTTGTGTAAGGCTATCTGTCATGAAATGCGGGAGGGTTTAATATATGCATGTTTCTTCAATAAAAGTTTCACTCGCGAGTCAGTGCCGGGCTTGTTTTTTGCCTCCCTTTCTTTCGGTCCCGTCCCTTAGCGCTCGTCTTCGAAGATGACTGCGACATGTGGCATTTTTCATATGTGCGTCGGACCCAAGCTTCGCGACTACGCTTTTGTCAACCGGTACGTATTTTTTATAGGGCCAATTCTAGCATTCTCATTCAAAATTCCTCTACAGCGCTTCTGAAAAACTACGTTTCTAGCGTACTTTTAGAAAAAAAAGAGGCGAAGTGTAACGATTAATGTGGAAGTTCTATGTATGCTCAATCCTCACAGCGGGATTGCGCCTACGAAAACCTATGCTTGAGTTTCCCGTCCAATGCACCTACTCGCTCATGAAAAATGCGAATCGCGGCAAGGTTCATCATCAGCCTGGTTACGCCCAAAGCAGGGCAAAGGCCTCTCCCATACTTCTCCAAGTACCCCGGTCATGTGCTAATTGTGGCCATGTCGTCCCTGAAAACTTCTTAATCACATCCACCCACCTAACTTTCTGCCGTCCCCTGCTACGCTTCCCTTCCCTTGGAATCCAGTCCGTAACCCTTAATGACCATCGGTTATCTTCCCTCCTCATTACATGTCCTGCCCATACCCATTTATATTTCTTGATTTCAACTAAGATGTCATTAACTCAGTATTTACTAAGGTAATTGCAAATACAATCAGGAAGACCTTAGACTTCCGTCAACCAAAGGACCAGGCAGGATTTCGTAAAGGCTACTCAACAATAGACCATATTCACACTATCAATCAGGTGATAGAGAAATGTGCGGAATATAACCAACCCTTATATATTCCTTTCATTGATTACAAGAAAGCGTTTGATTCAGTCGAAACCTCAGCAGTCATGGAGGCATTGCGGAATCAGGGTGTAGACGAGCCGTACGTAAAAATACTGAAAGATATCTATAGCGGCTCCACAGCCACCGTAGTCCTCCATAAAGAAAGCAACAAAATCCCAATAAAGAAAGGCGTCAGGCAGGGAGGTACGATTTCTCCAATGCCATTCACAGCGTGTTTACAGGAAGTATTCAGAGACCTGGATTGAAAGAATTGGGGATAAGAGTTAATGGAGAATACCTTAGTAACTTGCGATTCGCTGATGATATTGCCTTGCTTAGTAACTCAGGAGACCAACTGCGATGCATGCTCACTGACCTGGCGAGGCAAAGCCGAAGGGTGGGTCTAAAAATTAATCTACAGAAAACTAAAGTGTTGTTTAACAGTCTCGGAAGAGAACAGCAGTTTACGATAGGTAGCGAGGCACTGGAAGTGGTAAGGGAATACATCTACTTAGGACAGGTAGTGACTGCGGATCCGGATCATGAGATTGAAATATTCAGAAGAATAAGAATGGGCTGGGGTGTTTGGCAGACATTCTCATATAATGAACAGCAGGTTGCCATTATCCCTCAAGAGAAAAGTATATAATAGCTGTGTCTTATCAGTACTCACGTACGGGGCAGAAACCTGGAGGCTTACGAAAAGGGTTCTACTTAAACTGAGGACGACGCGACGAGCTATGGAAAGAACAATGATGGGTGTAACGTTAAGGGTTAAGAAAAGAGCAGATTGGCTGAGGGATCAAACGCGAGCTAATGATATCTTAGTTGAAATCAAGAAAAAGAAATGGGGGGGGGGGCGGGAGGCATGGGCAGGACATGTAATGAGGAGGGAAGATAACCGATGGTCATTAAGGGTTACGGACTGGATTCCAGGGAAGGGAAGCGTAGCAGAGGGCGGGAGAAAGTTAGGTGGGAGGATGAGATTAAGAAATTTGCAGGGGCAACATGGCCACATGGCCACTGGGGCAGTTGGAGACGTATGGGAGAGGCCTTTGCCCTGCAGTGGGCGTAACCAGGCTGATGATGATGATGATGTCATTAACTCGCGATTGTTCCCTCACCCAATCTGCTCTTTTCTTATCCCTTAACGTTACACGTATCATTCTTCTATCCATAGCTCGTAGCGGCAGGGTTGTTGCTCACCTATTCTTCGATCTTTTGGTCCAGGATTCTTGACAATATGCGAAATGGAATTGCTTCTTCAGCATTTGTCTTTTTTTCTGTGAAGCCTTGAGAGTTAGTTGTAAGAATCCTGATAAAATCTCAGAAATGCGTTTACATGAAGAAGAAAACATCAAACTACAAAGGAAACTGGACAGGGTTGCTCAGAGATCCGCTTTTCTTGTTACACGTGGTAGTGTCAGCCCAGGACACGGGTCTCCGACAGGAGCGCTGTATAGCAGCTACGCCTAAACGAAAAGCAAAAATAATGAGCCATTCCACTCTGTGAAAGAGAATGACGAGCGAAGCTGTGTAGCACACGACAAAGTGGTGACAGAATTTTTAACAAAAGTATAAACACATTTATTGTCTTGATCGGTGGTCATCGTGACGAAAGCTAGGCACACACATTTATTTTTAAACATTCGGGCTCATTCGTGTTATACATTAGTTATACATATTCGTGCTATACATTCGTGTTTTCATTTCGCGATATATCGAGGCAAAGAGTTTGAGACCGAAATCATCGCACTGAAGGGACGGGCGATATGGGAACGCTGGCATGATGAGTGGCAACGGAGTCAGTTGAGGAAGACGACGACGAACGCGCGAGCAGAGGCACGAGTATTTGGTGATGATGATAGTTTTTGCTTAAACACTTAAAAATTTCACGGAACCCTAGCCGTCATTACAGCTCCGCTGTAAAACGTGTTCAACTATAATATGAATTATGAATGTTTTCGTGCCCAACAAACCACCTAGGGGATAAAATAAGTGCATATTCCTTTACGGGTGTCACAGTAAAACCTTTACGCCATCACGTAAGTCGCTTATGACGAGAAGGCTGTATTTTAGGCACTAACAATATGAGCGTTAGGCAACTAAAACAAGCACTTAATTAAAGCCTCAACTAGGCACCATAGACGCCGAAACAGGCACTACAATATGCTCGCAAACAACGACCTCTTATGTACTGAATATGCGTAGCCGATTTTTATGGTAAAAAACGGACGTGTAGCGTTCGTTCTTGAGGTCAGAAAGGCAGCAAACATTGTGCAAGCCATTGCTTCGCAGGGCTTCGCTGGGCAGACGAGAGGCCACTTTTTTGTCAATCCGAATACTGAAACCAACGCGCTTATTACAATTGTTCAGCCACAGTGAGGAGGTAGAGTGCAATTAATAGTGAAAATTTTCTGCTTACAGTGACACATCAAATAGAGGAACAACGAAAAGCAAAATGCGCAAAGAAAACTGCTATACTATTAATGGGGGAAGCTAAAATCAATGCCTCATAGGTTGAAGCCATCAAATGTTGTAGTAAAAAATGAGTTGAATGACGTATGCTTGAAAATCTTTCTAAAACGTAGTAAGAGAAGTAACACATGGCTCCAATTTCTAGGTTTGGGAAACGAAGAGTGTGCCTTTTCTCATTCAAAATAAGCTTGTTGGCCCGAAAGTTAGAACGGCCGTTCAACACTGACAGAAATGAATGGAATGCTTTTGTATTTCCGTGCGTTTGAAAGCCTCACTCAATCTGCGATTCCAGAGCGTTTGCATGTACGAATCTCCACATTTTCACGAAGGTTGCAATGTGGGCTTGTTGGTAATGCATCATGAATAGGTTTACGGTAGTGCGAATCAACGAGAGGACAAAAGAAGACACATCGGCCCACACACGCAGCGCTAACTTCCAACAATGTTTATTATCGAAAACCAGGACACGTGCCTATAATTCTGTCTTCACTCATTGACAACAAGAGTCCGGCACACACCTTTCAAACTGAACTGTCAAGATGACGGCACTAGTGCTTCCGCTGTTGTGCTGGTATCACAAGCGGCGAGCATTGGGTGCCCAGTCGGAGCCATTTGTTCGAAGACAATGATTGGAATTGGGCATGCCGGCCTTTAAGATTAATTTGCGCCAAAGGTACACTGTGCGAAGTACCGCCGTTTGGAGCACGTGATCAAGGTGCCGCGGAGAATTTGCGATACAAATTTCGTTCAGATCGCACTTAGAAATAAATCAATGGAGTTGCTCTGTAAGCCACGCTTCAGCTCTGTGCGCAAGCGATAGGGCTTTGCCATGACAAGGTACCCATAACTTTTATGCTCAGAATACTAGGGAAGCTAGTAATACTACGTATACTAGTAGCAGCGACGAGGAAAATCACAATGACATGCAGTGAAATTATGGGCTTTATCATTCGAGGGCAATACACGGGTTGTGTCTTATACTGTCGGGGGTACCGGGATAATTTTGACTATATGGGGTCATTTAACGTGCACGGTAAATGTGTGTTTTTTTTTGCACTCCGTCATTCGACTGAAAGCTACCACGCAAAAGGATGTCGCAAATGATAGCAATAAGAACTAATTACCATAAATTCTCTTCACTCAGCTTCACTCTTAGGCTGTTAGGACTAGTCATGTCGCTGTTTTAGGTGATCTGTATCCTAATGCCATGAAGTTCTCTACCTTCGTTCCGAAATATGAACCTGTGATTGATTGTTTGTTTTATATTTTTTATCAACAATGAAATGAATGTCGTCGCTTGGCAAAGAAGGAAAGCGTCCACCGGTCTACAAAATGAAGCCATGAAGTCAGTTTCGACTCGGATGCAGCTGCCGTCATTCCTAGAAAATCTGCTTGAATTAAAATACAGCACACTGCCCTAGATCGTTCTCTGTATGGGAAGCACATAATTAGTTTTAAATATGACAAAAGTTTAACGTTTCTTCTGCATTACACTGAAAAAGAAGACGGCGCTATGTGATGACGTTCAACGCACAAGATAGATGCTGACTTGAAGAAGAAGCTGGGGATCTTAGCCTGGTTGACTGCCTCGGTTGTTAGTGCAGATGTTGGGTGATAATAATGGTTCGCACATATATGCAATGCCTCTAATGTTACAGTGCCAGTAATTTTAACAAAACGCGGCGCTTACAACGCAGATGCTGCCTGTCCAGCTGGTTTATATTCCTTGGTGAACCCAACTCTTTTGCGAACAAATACTGTCAACGAACACATACTTAACAAACCTATCTTTTACCTTTTTTATTTTCGTGGTTGTGACATACGTTAGGATCAGAAAAGTGAAAACAATCGTTATCGAAGACAGCTCCCGTTTGTTTTGCTTCTTATAGAACGCTTGTTATTTCTTCCATTTTCCTCCTTCCTCAAGTCATTATTTCGAAATTTCAATTAAAACGATAGGTAATTTGCCATGTACTTTCCTTCGGTTTCATTGTCTGTTGCTTTTATCGGGTTGGGCTTAAAGAAAAATTTAACCTGCCCACCCACTTCTATTTTATCGCTCTTTTTACGGGACATTCATGATGAAATTTGTCAGTCACAATCCCAAAAAGACGAACCCACCACGGGATTTAGCTGATGGCGTGTAGAGCATGAATCTAGACATCTGTTGCTGCTGCTAGCTGCGCTTCGGTAAAATTGCGTTGCGCTCCTGGCCCGGGCTGTCGAAAACAAGAGTGATAATAAAAAGACTTTTTCATCCACAATAGTCTGCATCACAAGAAGGTTCTGTCTTTGTGTAGAGACTCCCGCTTCTGAATGTGAAGTACTGAGTCCAAAATTTGATGAGGGAACGTTTCCAAGTGGTCTAGAAAAATAAACCTGGCCAGAGCTGTCTTCAGATATGATTGTCTTCAAATTTCTAAAGTAAACCTACACCAATCACAAAAATAAAAAGCTATTCATTTTTGTGTTTTTTTCTTCTTACAGCTTGTTCACTAGAATGTTCACGCAAAGTGTATAAACCACGAGCGTCAGCAGCGTTCGCGTAGTTAGCACGTAATATATAATAAACTACTCATGTATTAAGTTTGAGGTTCTATATACTGAAGAAACGATAGTCTGGGAGCTTTATAAGTCCATGAATGCCAGATATATAACTTAAATGAAGTGCTGTGGATGACCATGTGCTCGTGTACATGCATGATGCACAATATTGGCGTAAACACGCCGTGTGCACCCAACGCCGCCACACCTTTTTTCTTGTAGACTCGAATTCGCACTCCTTCCATACGCAAACATTGAATTATAGATGTGGCATTTATTTATTGGCACGCGTCTGTCTTTAAATGCAACAGCATTTACTTGCTATTCCCAATAGTTTCCTGGAATCTGGCCATCTGTGTATGGTCTCTCGGCTGTGCCACTACACTTATCGGAAGCGATGACGGTCACGATGATCCAAGACGGCGCACCAGTTTTGTTAGGAATGCCATGAGGCGATCACGTACCGTAATCACATGAGATATATAAACTTTGCAGGCCAGTTTTCGCGGTAGTTTTAAGTGGACTTTCGTATATCTAAACCCGGAAACAATTGTAACCTTCATTTCCTGGACGCAGGATTATGTTGTGTATAACTTTTATAGGACGAAAGTTGAAGAGTAAGGGCAGCGCCGTAATTGTCTCTCGGTGAGAGGACATCTCAACGGCACTGCACAGCTGAGCGGTGAGAGGAATATAAGAAGAGGAGGAAAGAGGCCTCCACAGGCGATTGGCAAGGTCGACCGCCCGAAGAAGAAGGCCAAGAGATTGGATTTGGTCGTTTAACATGTAATACCAATCACAACTACCGGCAGTGCACTTGATAACTCATTCGCGAGAGTTGTTCAAAATTTCAATTTTGCAAGGTGTGTGTCATACTTTATAATGCGCCATCTGCTATTCGCCCTCATAGGCTGTGAATAAATTATAGAGCACCCGAATTCCGCAACAAAATGTTGCGAAATTTTCGCAACAGGGGCCACAGCAATGAGCACGTACAAAGTTCCATGCTATTTGGGACACCAAGAGTCAAATGCTGTCATATGAAGATATATATGATGGTCTCTGCACCAATTTTGTAGTACAGTGGCACGAACATTTAAAACCGTCCAAGCATGCCAGGTAACAATGGTGCTTTCATTTTTACTTCATAGCGCCAAGAAACACAGACGTCGAAGGAAAAATTCACCGACTCACGAATTACTGTCTTGTTTCCGGTCTCAATGCCGGCAGCAGAGGCGACCAGCATGATGGCTACCAGCAGGGATGTCTGGCTCATCATTACTACGGTGCAGTCACGCTCAAGTCAACTCCGAACCGTTTCTTGAACTCTCGACGCGGTAGCTTCCGAGGGTAAGTGTAGCGTGCGACACCGCGACAGCTCTACCTCATGGAGATGGAGATAGCCATGTAGATCCAGCGTTCTGAGCACGCAGCTGTGGCGAAGGTACTGCTCACAAAATGCTGGTTGCATTCTCGGACAAACCTTCGTGTTGTAGCAGACGTTTGCGCCATCTATGCTTGAAAAGAGACACCACAACTTCTCTTTGAGACATTAACATTTGAGGCAGTCGCTGGTTTACTTTTCTGCTTCATGTGTCTCGCCAGTAGCTCACGTAACGATTTCAGGGCCAATCAGACTGCCGACTTCTGACAGTGGGAGTGTGGAGAGTATCGCAACTTGGAATAGAATGCAGAAGATCTGGGCAGACCCAGAGTCAGCCGTCTTCGCAGTCATCTTCAATTTCCGGCCTTCAAACGGGAGGTAAGGAGGGGAGGGGGAGCGAAGGAGTGCCTTTTGAAGGCGTGCGCCTTGATTCACGGCGTTGCCGCGCCGTCTGCCTCTCCAGGCGAATCCCCGTATTTGCATACGACCGCTTGATTTGTGAGCGGTTCGCCTTCTTCTGACTCCTATGGATAGTGAACGCAGAGACAAAACTTCGCAAGCGTGCATGCGTTATGGTCCTCGGTGGCCTTAGCATTCAGCTAGTCACGAAGGTAACAGATCACGTGTGCCGCAGACGACAACGTCCCTTCTGAACCGCATTATGTCGTAGTATACCGCTTCCGCAGCCGCGTATGGCATGAGTTGCAAAAGAAGCAATGGTACTGGCCGATCAGGTAAGATATGCGAAACGACTTGTTTTAATGTAAACGCGAGTCATAACTTGTGTGGCCCAATAGCTCGTGGGGCGACAACCGGTCGACAGGAGAACGTCATTTGATAGCTTGTCACTACACAACCCCTGAAAGAAAAAAAAAAGTTGGATGGTTCAGGACAAGTTTCGAAGAGACAAAAAAAAAAGAACTATGTGAATCAAGATGTTTTGAATTTTGCTTTTGTTTGACCACTAGGAAGGAGGCAAACAGGTTCATATATATAAAGCTGTCGCCGCCAAACTAGGGGATGAATGGTGTCGGCAGAAACGATGCCCTTACGAAAGCCTGACCACCTGTCGTAAGCTTGAGTGCTGCTTATGATATTTGTTGTTAGAGGGTATAGTTGATCCCACTGGCGCCTTTGTCCTTGAGTGACGTTAGCAAAACACGCGGGCACGCCGCACGCACGTATACCTTCAAAGAAAGTTTTCTTCGTGGCTCATATTTTCATGAGCTGTCGTGAGGGGCACGCTGTGCTCAGGAAGAACCCTCAGAAAGGTAATGCAGGGACTCCAGCTGATGGCAAAGAAACTGTTAATATCGACAGAGAAAGAGAGAAAACACTTGCGTAAATCGTTGGTGCCCGCAATACACGGCCTTCTTAGTAGCATACTTCTTGAAGACTTTGCCCCAGCACGCTATCGTGTCATGATCACTTTTTCTACGGGCACACGAAGATTCAATATCCACTCATACTTCCTTCAACGTCAAAGCTAGAGTGTCCAGAAAAAAGGAAACTCCAAAAATGGTTCATGGCCCTTGGTTCAGTTTTTTCTACATCAGTAGGCTGCCTGTTGTGCCCATGCTTAAGCGCCCGCGCGAAACTGCTTGTACAATACTAAAGACTGCCCGCTACAGGAGCTTCGCCATCTTCCGCACAGCTATACGTTGGACAAGTTGGTAGACAGCTTTGTGTTAGGCATGTTGTTAAAGGAACTCAGAAAAACATTTTAGCCAAAGCACACAAAGAGAACATGGAGAACACGTTGCGCTGTCTTCAACCGTTCACTCGATGGTAATATCATCTGCTCGCATTAAATTGCTTTATAAGTTGTCCATGTTTCGCGTATTGTTACACATTGACTCAAAATAATGAAATGAAGAACTCTAACCGTAGCTTATACAGTTTTTATATGTCATAAACACTGCAGCAATCTCCAAATCTCTCGAGATCTGACCCAACACTGATATGCAGGCTGTGGGTAGGAGTAGCATTCGCAGAGTGGTGCATCTATCGCAACGGAAAGGCTGATTCGCCTACGAGGGCCCAGTGCATATGTGAAGAGGCCATCGATGGCCTCCTCTGCCCTCATTCACTCACCAACAAACAACGTCAGACTCACCGGCGTGCCTTGAGCTGACTACACGATCGATCTTTTACCAAAGCTACACTATCCGAAGCCTCGCTTCACCGCGCATTGCACATGAGCACTTCTCTTACTGAAGGCAACTTACTTGAGTGCCTGACTCACATATGCTCTTTCTCGTTTAGTACATGTTGTTGGCCTGAAATCATGTTTCTTTCTCTCTTTTCCACTTCCTCGCTCCTCCCCACACGTAGGGTACCAAACTCGACAAAATGCAGTTAATATGCAAGTATTTAGTTCTCTCTGCCTTGTTTGTTTGTTTGTTTGTTTGTTTGTTTGTTTGCTTGCTTGCTTGCTTGCTTGCTTGCTTGTTCGCCCTCTACTGCAGCTCATATCCACTATGGGGGAGTGGTCAAGGTTCGGAACGGGAGAAAAGAAGGCATTTGATACTAATTAGGAAAGAACTGAAACATTTGGGGATGCAAAGCGTACAACCTCGTATTCGTTTGCTACAGCGTAATGACGTGGCCTGACGTCGGCTCCGAAATATACGCAGAGGTGCCAGCACTCTTCGAGACTGCGATGCGCACAGAACACTGCATAACCTTCCAAGCTAGAATTGCCTACGTTATTGACAGTATTTCCATACACGAAAGAAATAAAAGTTGCGTGATAGCTCATTGGTTAGCGTGTTCGGTTCCCAAAAGCATATTGCGGCAGGGCCATAAGTTCGATCACCAATGACGGTGGAGGACAGTGTTGTTCTTGATCGCGAAATATTGAAATTAGAACAAGAAGGCGGCTCGAGAGTGATTGCATGTAGAAAAGAGGTGCAGAGTAAGTACACTTTCTAACCTCTTAGCTTCTGTCATAGTTAACATTCTTACCGGAGTAGTAATTTGCCACTTTCTAGCACAAGCCCGTCACATTTAATCGCGCGATATTCATGGGAACAAAAAAAAGAAAAATATTGCACTGCTGTAAATCATTTGCACTGATATTTACCTCGCCAATTACGGTTTCTCGATTTTCCACCAACCTAACTAGACGACGCAAAGGAAAAAGAAGTATGATTGGCACAACGTACTATGACTTGTTTTGTGCAGAAACTTTTCTGTTACGTAGGTTGTCCGAGTGTTGCTTTCGTATTTTATATGCCACGAAAGAAGCGCTGTTGCAAGAGCGGCATGGCTAGAGCGAGACCAGAGGAGGTATTCCGTAAGAGTCCTCCTAGTGAACACGTCCATTTCGCCTGCTGTCGAAGTTCTGATTGGCTGGGCTGGGCTGCGTGTCAGCAGCAACCAGGCGCCGCAGCCAATCAGCATTTCAGCAGCAGACCAACTGGACATGTCCACGAGGTGGACTCTTACAGAATACCTCCCCAGGACAGACGAGGCGAATCGGTGGAGCGTGGTTCCTTTGAGGGGTAGTTAGTGCATTCCTGCCCTTTTAGTGACTAGGGTGAACAATTTTTACACCGCCTTAACGCAGCTTAGCAGAATGCTAAACATTACGTTATACGAAAGTGGCCGAAACCTACTGGCCGTAAGAGCTTCATATTTTGTGAAAATGCGCGGAATATCTTCCGTTACCTGCTCATCAGAAAAATAGATCGGAATGTCGGCGGCCGAAGAACGCTGACAATATGGCGCAGGCCACACTCGACAAGGACAACTGATCTGATTACGGCGAAATGTTGCAACGCAATTCCAAATGATTGAAATATTCAAAGCAGGCAAGGTACGATAGTTTGCCTACATCAGGAAAGTAATGCCTCGGAAACATGCCCATCGCTAGCTGAGGCATGACCCGAATCGCAATCCACACTTTATACGAGCACCGAAAGGCGGACATTGCGCATACCAGTCTCGGAGGCTGCACTGTAATTCGTTCATTCCCGCGAGAGTCCGCTAGAAGGTCACTAGGGCTAGTGTCTCTGCATTCGCATTGAAGTTTTTTTTTTAAATCTGATAGCGAGCACGTAACCTTTGAATCAATGGTAAACAATCGACGGTCTAAGACCGACAACTGCTCATAAAAACGGCCGATAAATCCAGAGAAGACCAGTCGCTTTAAAAATGTGACACCCTTACCATGTGAGCCGCAGTGTCAGGAGTTACAACATCGGAGAAGAACAGCATAATAAACACTTCTTCGCAAATACGTTGTCGACATGCCTATATGAAATGTCGCGGATTAACCTTGACATCTCTCAGTATGCCCCGCAAGAAATCCTTAAAAAAAAAAATCCGTGCTTAATTGTTGAAAGGCGACGAGGAAGTTTGGGATGCACCAACTGTCGCGTTCACAGTGCGCGCGCATTCGCGAGCTTTAAAGAAGACGCGAATGAAATCTTCGCTGCTGTTCAAGACCTCGTTGCAGTATATCGTTGAAGGTGAAAAAGTGGGAGCGCTGCCGTTGTCGTGACGCGCGCTGACGGCTCCCCACCCTTCGTCTCCATAGATATCGGCTGCGGTTGCACGAGCGACAAGATCTTTAGCAGAAGGGCTGCCTTCTGCTGCCACGTACCCCGCGCCCAGGTCCGCCCCTGCTTACGTCTACAACGCCAGCAGCGCCGGCGCTTCTGCCTTCGCCGCCGTCGACGCCATGGAATCGGGAGCAAAGGCCGGCACAGGTGAGGCAGCCTCGCTGCAACGGAGCATCCTGGGTGGCTTCGTGGCTTCCTCCGACACGAGGGCCATCATCCAGGAGAACGTCTACGTCATTCTGGGCCACGGCAAGTTCCAGAGGAGGGTGCTGCTCTGCGCCGTGCTTTGCCTGACGGTGCTTGTGCTGCACGCGTTCGCGTACCGACTCATCGGTCGTCCCGTGCAGCACTGGTGTCGCCCGCCCGACGAATTTCGGCACGTGCCCGTCCAGGAGTGGAGGAACGTAGCCATACCCGTCTTGGCCGACGGCAGACTCAGCGAGTGCACTATGTACGACCCACCGGTGCCGGTGAGAATTTGCTTATTACTCTTATTGACTCGGATGTAGTCAGACGTACGGCCGCGCACTGGCACGTACTCAGGATTTCTTTCCGGGGGGCCCCCAACCCAAGGTAACTTTTCTATGCAAATAAGGGGGAGGGGGAGGTTGCTTTACCAGTAGGAATGTGAATAATGCCCGCTATTCGCCATAAAGACGCGTAAACCCGCAAAAGAGAATTGAAATAAGGTGTACCTTACAGGTACGCCTGGGAGATACACCTCTCCTTTATTTGGCAAACAATTGTAACCACATCAAATGGACTCGCGCATGACAGAAGCGCAGGAAGAACACTGCAAAAAGCATGTAAACAAGCGAAAGTGTAAAATAAAGATTTCCACTAGCGTCTTCTGAATTAGCTCTGGAAGAAATATAGAGAAATTTATATATATATATATATATATATATATATATATATATATATATATATATATATATATATATATATATATATATACATATTGTGAGCATTATTCATACGCTTCATATTCTCACCTGTACATACTCATCATCACCGTTTTGGGGCCTGGTGGTGGGGCTCTGTCTCGGGAGAATAAAGAAGAGACTGGCTGCCTAAACCTCGTCTCACAAGTGGTGGAGTGTGCTGTCCGGTCCCTTCGCCCTCTCGCTCCCGGTCTCTCTCCAGCTTCACCTACGCTACATCCCTGGAGCTCCGCTCGGGTCGCCGCCTCTACCACCTGCACTCGACCATGTCGCAAGACCAGCAGTCCAGTACCACGACATCCACCTTGCCGACTCCTGCGGGAACCCCTTCTTGGACAGTCACCACCCCTCAGAAGGATCCACCGGTATTTGCTGGGCTTCCAGGTGACGACGTTGAAGACTGGTTGGAGCTATACGAGCGCGTGAGTGACTTTAACCACTGGAACGAATCAGCAAAACTTGCTCACGTCGCCTTCTACCTAACCGGAGTTGCGAAAACATGGTTTTACAATCATGAGCTCGATTTAGTCAACTGGAGCATCTTTAAACACCAGCTACGCCTGATTTTCGCGAACTCGTCTGTCCGCTCCGATATCGCTAAGAAGAAGCTTTCTGAGCGTGTGCAGCACTCAGGGGAGTCCTACACTTCGTACATAGAGGACGTCCTCGCCCTCTGCCGCCGCGTGAACACCTCGATGGCAGAGAGTGACCGTGTACGTCACCTGCTCAAGGGTATTGGGACTGCGGCATTCAATGCTCTTGTAGTGCTGAATCCCACTACCGTCGCCGACATCATCAGTACGTGTCAGCGTCTCGATGACCTTCATATGCTCCGCTTACACCCTGACACATCTGATTTCAAGGCGTCCAACGACAGCGAGCTACGTGCTTTGATTCGCTCCATCATCCGTGAGGAACTGCACGCCCAAGCTTCGTCAAACCCTCCTGAGGTCCATCTGACGCCTCCTGGTGGCGGCCTACGCCATATCGTGAGGGAAGAGCTAGCTGCCGTGACCTGCCCGCAAATCACGAGCCCGCACCCTATCCATACGCCAACGTACGCTCAGGTTGCCTCTATAGCGCCACCCCCCCAGCAGCCACCACAACAGGCACCTGCACCGCACATGTCCCTTAATCCTATCACTGCAAGACCATCGCCTGTTCCGTCTTATAACGCATGGAGCCCACCTCGACCGGTTTGTTACTACTGCGGCATCCGTGGCCACATTTCCAGGTTTTGCCGACGCCGTCAGCAAGATGAAAGACGTGGCTATGACGGCTTTGAAAGGGATCAGTTTTCTGGCCCTGTACCACGACGTCGGCGTTCTGACTACGCTTATTATCCACCACGTTCCCCATCTCCACAGGACTTCAACACTGCCAGTTCATCGCGTTTCCCGCGTCGTCGCTCTCCATCACCGATGCGGCGCTCTTCTTCCCCTCTACGACCGGCTACTTCGTCCTCCGATCACCGCCCGGAAAACTAAATGGTGCAGCTTCAGGAGGGAAAGCTGCATCTTTCGGACAACGTGAAACGCCTCCGGAGCGCCCGTCAAATGTACTTTTGGTGTTTGTTGAAGGTGTCCGAATCGAAGCCTTGGTTGACACAGGTGCATCGCTTTCCGTTATTAGTGCTGATTTGTGTTCTCGATTGCGAAAAGTGAAGACACCGTATAATGGCCCTCCTCTTCGTTGTGCTAATGCAGTTCTTGTTCAGCCCTCCAGTGTTTGCACTGCGCGCGTTTTCATTGATGGCATCCTCCACCACATTCAGTTCGTCGTGCTGTCTTCGTGCACTTACGCGATGATTTTGGGATGGGACTTCCTGTCCTCCGCCTCAGCTTTAATCTCTTGCCGTCAGCGGACTATTCTTATGACAGACACTGAATCTTCGTCCTCTGTCAATGA
Source organism: Dermacentor albipictus (assembly GCF_038994185.2). Classification (NCBI taxonomy): domain Eukaryota; kingdom Metazoa; phylum Arthropoda; class Arachnida; order Ixodida; family Ixodidae; genus Dermacentor; species Dermacentor albipictus. The sequence continues at coordinate 65,940,417 of NC_091822.1, read as the reverse complement.
TCACAGCCTGCGTTTTGTCACGTCTACCGACTGTTTCATTCCCGCGGGCACTGAGCATATTCTGACGCTGACTTCCGACACTATTATTAATGGTGATGTGTTCCTTGCACCGAGTGGTTACTGCATTTCTGGTGGGCTTAGCCTTACTCCTAGCCTAGTACGGTTTCAGGACGGTAGAGCCTCAGTCGCTGTTCATAACCCTACTTCTTCGCCAGTTGTGCTCTCCCAGGGCTCTACTGTGACATGCTTTACTGACACCGAACCTCTTTCGCTGGTACCGCTTCACACCGAATCACCACCTTTGTCTACCACAACTGATTATCACACTGCTGCCGCTGCTTTAACGGCCGCTATAAATCCCGATTTGACCACTGCGCAGAAAGAAGACCTTCTGGCACTCCTGCACAAACACAGAGCCTTATTTGACGTCCACTCCAAGCTTCTGGGGCGCACTTCCGTCGCAGTACATCGCATCGAAACCGAAGGCAGTTCGGTTGTACGCCGCCGCCCGTATCGCGTGTCTTCCGCAGAACGGAAAATCATTGCGGATAACGTTGATGACATGCTCAAAAGAGACATCATTCGGCCTTCCTCCAGTTCTTGGTCGTCTCCTGTCGTGCTGGTTCGCAAGAAAGACGGCTCCGTACGATTCTGCGTCGATTATCGAGCCCTTAATAAGATCACGCGCAAAGACGTATATCCGATGCCAAGAATTGACGATGCCATTGACTCCCTCCAGGGTGCAGAATATTTCTCTAGTCTAGACCTCCGATCCGGATACTGGCAAATCCCCATGCACGAAGCGGACAAGGACAAGACAGCCTTTGCAACGCCAGACGGACTTTACGAGTTCAACGTCATGCCGTTCGGTTTATGTAATGCCCCTGCAACATTTGAACGCATGATCGACACAGTTTTACGTGGCCTTAAGTGGAAGACCTGTCTGTGCTATTTAGATGACATCGTTATTTTTTCTACAACTTTTAGTCAGCACCTTGAGCGCTTGGACGAAGTTTTCACTTGCATTTCCAACGCTGGACTCCAACTCAACACAGAGAAATGCCATTTTGCCAGAAAGAACATCAAAGTATTGGGCCATCTTATCAGCAAAGATGGCATTCGACCAGATCCTGAAAAGGTTGCTGCCGTGCATCACTTCCCTCGCCCTGAAAATCAAAAGCAATTAAGAAGTTTCTTAGGCCTGGCATCCTACTTCCGCCGCTTCATCAGTCATTTTGCAGCCATGGCGTCGCCGCTACACAAGTTGCTCACGTCGGGCTCTGCTTTCCCTTGGACAGATGAATGCGAACTTTCTTTCCAAGCCCTCAAGCAGGCATTAACCAGCGACCCTGTCCTCTGTCACTTCGATGACAACGCACCGACTTGCTTGCATACCGACGCTAGTGGCCATGGGATCGGTGCTGTACTTTTACAGCGTGATACCACCTCACGAGAGAGAGTTGTTGCCTATGCCAGTCGCGCACTAACACCTGCCGAAACGAATTACTCGATCACAGAACAGGAATGTCTCGCAGTAGTTTGGGCGATCCAAAAATTTCGACCATATCTTTACGGACGCCATTTCACGGTCATAACCGACCACCACGCCTTATGCTGGTTGTCGTCAATCAAAAATTTGTCCGGACGACTTGGTCGCTGGGTAGTACGCTTACAAGAGTACGACTTTGACGTTGTCTACAAGTCTGGGAAAAAGCATCAAGATGCCGACGCTCTCTCTCGCTGCCCGCTGCCATTATTAGCTTCGAGTACACCTCTCCATTGCTCGCCACTTGATGATGAGACTAAGTCGTCACTCCCGTTATTACCGTTATTACCTCTCACGGTCACTGACGTGTTATCTTCCAATCGCCTCACTCACCTCGCCTCGTGTCAACGTTCTGACCCCTACTGCGACAGCATCATCCAACGCCTGTGCGGAACTACATCTGCACCAAATGCCAGATTACGTCGACAACTGCGACTATTTAAGCTTGACAACGATGTGCTGTACCGCTACATATACAACTCCGACGGACATAGCTGGGTACCTATTCTTCCACGCTCGATGCGCACACAAGTCCTCGAAGCCTTGCACGACGACCCATCTGCTGGCCATTTGGGATTCCACAAAACATACCACCGCGTTAGGAGCCGTTTCTTTTGGCCAGGCATGTCTACCTTTGTGGCCAAGTACGTCGCTTCTTGCGTTCAGTGTCAACGGCGGAAACGACCGACTTCGCCTCCTGCTGGGCTTTTACAGCCGATCCCATGTCCCGAGACACCGTTTGCCATCGTTGGGATAGACCTAGTCGGCCCTCTGCCCATAACGCCAGCGGGTCATCGATGGGTCGTGACAGCTGTTGACCAGCTCACACGTTACGCAGAGACCGCTCCTCTACGCTCTAGTTCAGCCTCCGACGTCGCCACCTTCTTTCTAGATGCCATTGTACTGCGCCATGGTGCCCCTCGTGTACTGTTAAGCGACCGCGGCAAGACTTTCATGTCAACAATGCTCGCAGAAGTACTCGGAGCTTGTGGCACAGTTCATAAGACGACATCCGCATATCACCCACAAACAAATGGCTTAACCGAGCGATTTCATCGCACACTAATAGATATGATATCGATGTATATCGGGCCAAACCACGACAATTGGGACAAACTTTTACCTTTCGTGACTTTTGCTCACAACACCGCTATCCAACGAACTACGGGATACTCACCTTTCTACCTAGTTTTCGGCCGTTCACCGACATTCACCATCGACGCCGCTTTCTTCAATGCTCCAACTAACACCTCAGACAGTACGCCCGAACAGTTCGTTTCGAGACTCGAGGAATGCCGTCAACGTGCTCGTTTCAACACAGAAGTCAGTCAGCTAGATCGCAAGCAACGTTACGACATCTCTCGTCGCGACGTCTCCTTTCGTCCCGGAGAGGAAGTGCTTCTTTGGACACCCATTCGTACACCCGGTTTGTGCGAGAAGTTTGAATCCCGCTTTCTTGGACCCTACATTATTAACGAACAAACATCCCCCGTGAACTATCGCGTTACTCCCGTAGACGTTTCTTCCGACCATCGTTGTCGTGGTTCGGAGATCGTTCACGTTTCGCGCCTAAAACGCTTCGTTCGGCGTTCCCCTCCTGGCTAAGTCGCGGCCTGGCTGGCCGCTTGCGCGCGCGGGGAAATTAGTGTGAGCATTATTCATATATATATATATATATATATATATATATATATATATATATATATATATATACATATATATATATATATATATATATATATATATATATATATGTATATATATATATATATTGTCGCGAAGCACTTTGAGCAGTAAGCGATCGCGACTAGAACGTTGGAGCAGCGAGAGGTAGTGTAGCCGACCGAGCACCGAAACAAGGTTGTTCTTTCTCGTCGTCGTTGTCTCTCTCTTAGCCACAGCCCCACTGCTCCCTATTTTACAGTACAGTTATCTCCCCCGCGGAAAAGGAAGCCGTCCCGGTGACCTACGGGCAGGACAGCACAGGCGGATCATAGTAGGGCTTGAGACGCTGGGCATGCACAATTTCGCGTCCACGGCGGCGATGATCCAAAGGTAGCTCGAGGGGTTCCACAATATAGTTGACTGGAGACGTTTGTTTGATCACGCGGTATGGGCCCTGGTACTTCGACGCGAGTTTCGGTGACAGTCCAGTGGTAGAGGCTGGAACCCAAAGCCACACTAGCGAGCCAGGAGCATAGGATACAGGAGCATTGGAACTTTCTCGATGGTGCTTCTGGCGTTGCTGGTCTTCTGACGTAAATATACGGGAAAGCTTGCGACACTCTTCTGCGTGTGCAGCAGCTTCGGATAGGGTAGTTGTTTCCGTGGAGTCAGGGCGGTACGGAAGGATAGTATCCATTGTGGAAAAAGGTTCGCGTCCGTGCAGGAGAAAGAAGGGCGAAAATCCCGTGGTAGTCTGCGTGGCGGTGTTGTAAGCGTAGGTCAGAAAAGGTAGGACATGGTCCCATTTGGTTTGGTCGGATGCAACGTACATGGCCAGCATGTCACCAAGAGTGCGATTAAAGCGCTCGGTCATGCCATTAGTCTGCGGATGATACGCAGTAGTGGTGCGATGAATGATGCGGCATTCTTTGAGGAGAGCCTCGATGACGTCGGAAAGGAAGACGCGGCCTCTGTCACTGAGTAATTCCCTGGGAGCTCCGTGGCGAAGGATGATGTGGTGCAGGAGAAACCAGGCGACGTCACGTGCAGAAGCGCTGGACAAAGGGGAAGTTTCCGCATAGCGCGGAAGATGGTCGATGGCCACGATTACCCAGCGATTGCCATCTGATGTGGTTGGCAGAGGTCCATAAATGTCGATGCCTACTCGATCAAAAGCACGTGCTGGGCAAGGCAGAGGCTGCAATGGGGCGGTTGAACGACGAGGGGGATCTTTACGGCGTTGGCAAACCAAACAGGAGCGGACATATTGATGGATGAGAGGAGCGGACATAATGATGGATGAATCGATACATCCCTCGCCAGTAGTAACGAAGGCGTAGACGCGCGTATGTCTTCAGTACCCCTGCATGCGCGCACTGGGGATCGTCGTGAAACGCTGCGCAAATATCCGAACGCAGGTGTCGCGGGATGACAAGCAACCATTTGCGGCCGTGGCAGCGAGGGAAGACTCGGACAATGAGGCTTTCAGGAAGCTAGCCTCGTCTGTTAGTGGCGAACGAGACAAGGCATCCGCATCCGAATGTTTTCGGCCAGAACGATACAGTACACGAATGTCATACTCCTGCAGTCGAAGGGCCCATCGAGCAAGACGACCGGACGGTTCTTTTAAGGATGACAGCCAGCACAGCGAATGGTGATCAGTTATGACGTCAAACGGGCGGCCATAAAGATACGGACGGAATTTGGTTATGGCCCAAATTATAGCGAGGCATTTGTTTTCTGTGACAGAACAGTTCGATTCAGGTTTAGTGAGTGCACGACTGGCGAAGGCAACGACGTACTCATCGAAGCCAGCCTTTCTCTGAGCGAGAACGGCCCCAAAGCCAACGCCACTGGCATCCGTGTGTATTTCAGTTGGAGCGCTGGGGTCGAAATGAGGCAGGATTGGTGCTGACGTCAAGAGACGACGCAGCTTTGTGAAGGCGTTATCGCAATCCCGTGACCAGGTTGAAAGGTTGTGGTCACCATGAAGAAGCTGCGTTAAAGGTGCAATTATAGTGGCAAAATTGCGGATGAAACGGCGAAAGTATGACGCTAATCCAATGAAGCTGCGCAGTTCTTTCAAAGTCGTTGGTCGGGGAAACTGGGCAACAGCTTGTAGTTTCGCCGGATCAGGAAGTACACCTTCTTTCGACACGACATGGCCGAGGATGACCAGCTGCCGGGCAGCGAAGTGACACTTCTTCAAGTTAAGCTGGAGGCCAGCATTGGCGATGCACTTTAGGACGCGTTCAAGTCGAAGTAAGTGGGAAGGAAAGTCCGGTGAAAAGATAACGATGTCGTCCAGATAACACAGGCATATCTGCCATTTGAGGCCACGCAAGATGTTGTCCATCATTCTTTCAAATGTGGCAGGCGCATTACACAGGCCAAATGGCATCACGGTGAATTCAAATAAACCGTCAGGTGTGATGAAGGCCGTTTTCGGACGGTCTGACTCAGCCACTGGCACTTGCCAGTACCCGGATCGTAAGTCTAAGGATGAGTAGAATTCAGCGCCTTGGAGGCAGTCTAGCGCGTCGTCAATACGGGGTAGCGGATAAACGTCCTTGCGTGTGATCGTATTAAGTCGCCGGTAGTCCACGCAAAAGCGAATTGTGCCATCTTTCTTTTTTACCAGCACTACAGGAGAAGCCCAGGGACTGTGCGAAGGTTGTATGACACCGCGTTGGAGCATGTCTGCAACTTGCTCAGCGATCACGCTACGCTCCGTGGCGGATACACGATACGGTCTGTGGCGTAAAGGCGCATGGTTGCCGGTGTCGATGTGATGGACAACAGTGGAAGTACGGCCTAAGCGAGATTGTTGTAGGTCGAATGACGTGCGAAAGCGGTCTAGAAGATGGACGATCTGGGCGTGCTGCGCTGGAGTGAGGTTGGGATCAATACTCTGGTAAAACGCTGGGTCACACGGCGGCGTTGGAGGAGAAACTTGAAGGGCCAGAGCGTCAACCGGAGGAGAAGCCGGGTCGTCAGGCACATCGTAAAGGAAGCTTGGTTCGATTTCGTCGGCATAACCAAGACACTCATTGTGGAGCAGCCTGGCAGGGCAAGGAAACAGGTTCGATACATAAAGTGCGCTCGAACCTTGTCGAATGGCAAGAAAGGCAAAAGGAAGCAAGAAAGGACGGCGGCGAGCAACAAGCTGAGACGGCGTGAAAAGAACTCTGGAGTTGGAAAACCCAACGCAGGAAACGGGTACAAGTGCGGCAGAGTATGGAGGAATCTCGGTGTCGGCGGTGACGAACACACGACTGGAAGTGTCATCACTATCTTCAAAAACGTTGGTGCCGAATGGCGACAGCGCGAGTTCAGCACGGGCACAATCTATAACGGCATGATGAGAGGACAGAAAGTCCCATCCTAAAATCATGGCATGGGAGCAGCGAGGCAGAACAACGAACTCAACATGGTATAAAGCGCCGCTGATAACAACACGCACGGTACACTTCCCTAAGGGTTCAATCGGCGCAGCGCTTGCTGTACGTAATGAAATGGCTGAATAAGTCGTCGCGACTTTTCTAAGGGTAAGACGAAGCTGGTTCGAAATCACTGATATTGCTGCTCCCGTGTCTACAAGCGCATGAACGGCAATGTCTTCCGCATAAACTTCAAGGATGTTCGCAGGAAATAAATGAGGTCTTGAGGAGTTCGCTGAGATCGCAGTTCTTGCCTCTGGAACTGCGGTCCTGAGTTTTCCTCTCGGATAGCTTCAGGACGACGGATAAGCGGCGACAGAGAACGCCGACGGGGAGACGGAGACCGACGGGTATTGAAGGGTCGGGAAAGAGGAGACGAGGCTTCGAAGGGCTGAGCGGCAGTAGCAGAACGGGACGGAGAGTCGAAACCGTTACTTTGTGCCCTCGGAGAATCCGAAGGATACCATCCACGCCGGCGGCAAAGCCGTGCGACATGCCCAGGTAGGCCACACGAATAACAGATAGGCCGATTGGCATGGGTGCCCCATGGATTAAGAACAGCGGGCGTAGACTGTCTGAAATATTGGCGAGGTGGGCGCACGGGCTGCTGTTGCGGCCAGTAGCTGCTTGGGTGGGCAGGAGAATATGTTGCAGCTGCTTGCGGAGGTGAGGGAAAGGCGCTGGTAAGTCCGGATTGATTACCTGCAGAAGGAGGCCTTGGATTGGCTACAACGGCAGCGTACGTAAGTGGCACAGGCGTAGGAGGCGGTTGATGAGCAAGTGGTACTGCGTTAGCGACTTGTTCTTGTATCAGGTGACGGAGATCTGGAGACAAGCGCGGCTCTGAGGCTGGAGCGACTGGCAGAAGAGAGAGTTGGCGCGCCACTTCTTCTCGTACAAACTGCTTGATGCTGTCGAAAAGTTCTGAACTGCAAGGAGCCGAAGTGACGCCATCACTCAGAGCTGAAAGCGCGACGTCCGGAGCGAGAGCTCGGCGCGTAGAAAGCCGCTGTTTGCGCAGCTCCTCATAGCTCTGGCAAAGCGCTATGATGTCGTTGACCGCCTGAGAATTCCTTGCCAAGAGCATTTGGAAGGCGTCGTCTTCGATGCCTTTCAAGATGTTCTTGACCTTGCCATCTTCGGTCATATCAGGGTCTATACGCCGGCAGATGTCAACTACATCTTCAATGTAGCTCGTAAAAGTTTCGCCCTTTTGTTGGGCACGACAGCGAAGCTGTTTCCGCCCGAAGTTTGCGCACAGCAGGGCGACCGAATACTTCTTGAAGTGCCGTTCGGAATGCTGACCAGGTGGAAAAGTCAGCCTCATGGTTGCGGAACCAAAGATGGGCGACCCCGGAAAGGTAGAAAGGGACGTAGCCAAGCTTGTCAGCATCAGACCATTTGTTGTGGGCACTCACTCGGTTGTATGATGAGAGCCAGTCCTCTACGTCATGATCGTCAGTTCCATTGAATATGGGAGGATCCCGTTGGCGTGGCGCACCAGGACAGATGACTGGAGGCGGTGCCATGGGTGGCGCGGTAGGGCTAGTCTCCTCAGGCATGGGAGATGTGACAGGGATCGTTCGGCTTCGGAGTTCCAGGTTGGCAATAAGTCCAGCACCTTCCACCAAATGTCGCGAAGCACTTTGAGCAGTAAGCGTTCGCGACTAGAACGCGACTAGTGTAGCCGACCGAGCACCGAATCAAGGTTGTTCTTTCTCGTCGTCGTTGTCTCTCTCTTAGCCACAGCCCCACTGCTCCCTATTTTACAGTACAATATATATATATATATATATATATATATATATATATATAGTTATTATATTATAGTTATAGCGTAGTTATTCGGGAAGTTGCGTAACGATGCGTGGTCACCAGTCCCGTACAACCGCGTTCTAGACGTACTGTGCCCACCGCGGAAGGGTAGAAAAGCACACACATAACCACAACAGAGAAGTGGCTACGTCAGGCCGCTCCGCTGATAACTGCAAAAGTGCCATTCAAAACACATGGAATTCTCCACTTCCGGCCGCTTTTTTTTCTACTTCCCACCCACGGCGGAGGTGACGCAGGCGTTTAGCGCTCCAGATATGTGGGTCCATCTCGAAAATAGTGCAATGCCGGGCCGGCCCGCGGCGGAGGTGAAGCAGGCGTTAAGCACTGATCACCATGCGTGAGGCCATTCCGAAGATATTGAAAGGCGCATTACAAGTTCCCGAGCCCACTGGAGTATGTGCCATTGAGCTTGGACCCTTGCTGCACTATCCCCCGGATCGGCCCACATGATGATTTTTTCTGTTGACGGACGCCGAAAAAACTACGGAAGGTCAGTCATATACAGCTTTCGCTGTAAAAGGCAGCAAAATGTTGACCGCCGAATAGATTGATTTGCCGGCGCTTTACGAATGTTTGTGAGGAGTGGAGGCGTGGGCGGGGAGGGGGGGGGCTATGCCGCTTGATTTTGGGGAGGGCCCGGGCCCCCCCGGGCCCCCCCTTGGGTACGTGCCTGGCCACGCATGTTAACGATTGACAACAAACTAGGTCATAGACCGTGGCGTAGTAAAGAATACGTTTTTTAAAGGCGGGCGGAGCATAGGCAGGTGTCGCACGGCGGTTCATGCCAGATACGGGAAAAGGGGATTCACGTGCTCAGTATCTCCCTTGGTTACACTCCTTTGTCATATTTTCCTACTAAACTACGTAGAGTGAACTCTGGTAGCTGCGATTTTTCAGCTGCCATGGAATTATTTCTTATGTAATGCGGTTTATTGAGCAGTCAGGAACGCGACCGTCTCAGTCGAGCGTCAGATACCGACAGCGCGAGCCCCTCTTTGTCGGCGGGCTGATGATGATAGTGCGTCCATAGGGCGCGCCAGTCTTATTCGCTACAAATGCGTTCCAGTCGAACCGCACAAAGCCTCGCTCGCTTCTGACGAACGTAATTGAAGTATCTGTAGAAGGAGTCGTCACACTGGCATTAGTCGACACAGGCGCCGCGGTTTCAGCACTTACGTAACTTTGCCGCAAGCTTGAAAAGTATTGACGCCTTTATCTGCGCTGTCACTCCGGACAGCAAGTTCCCAGTCCATTACCCCCGTTGCCGCATGTACCGCCCGCATCGTCATTCAAGGATGCACGTATACAGTGGAGTTCGTCGTTCCCTCATCCTGTTTATACGACGTCATCTTGGGGTGGGACTTCCTTTCCGATCATCAAGCCATCATTGACTGTTCTCGCGCCGAAGTTGAATTTTCTCCGCTTCCCGATACCCGTTTACATGACTTTGACAATCCTGGTGAGAAACTGGCCGTTGCAGAAGACACCACGATCCCTCCGCACTCTTCTGTGAGTGCGAATGCCTGCTCTAGTTTCGCCACTGACACTACTGCCCTGTTTATCCCATCGGACGTTTTTGCTCACCGACGGTGTTCCCTTCCCTTCGCTGTCCTGTCAGCGGTGGCGGCACGCGACTGCTCGTTTCCAACACTAAGGACACGCCCCTCGTCTTACGTCGTGGCGAGTGCCTTGGACGTCGTCAGCCTGCCGACTCAGTGACCATCTTTGACGCACCTCTTGACAACACCTGTTTAGGCGTGAACTAGTTGACTTATACCTTACCTTATCCCCAGCCTGCGCAAGACGTCTTCCATAGCTGAGTAGATGCCCTCCTGAGCCCTACGCAGCGTCCGCAGCTTCTCAGCCTTCTACGGAAATAACAATCTACGTTCGACCTTCAACAAGCCCCACTAGGCCGCACATCGACTGTACGTCACGAGATCGACACCGGCACCCACGCACCACTGCGCCAGAGGCCTTATCGTGTATCACCCGCGGAGCGCCGTGTTATCGAAAATCAAGTAAGCGAAATGCTTGAGCGTGGAGTTGTTCAACCCTCGAATAGCCCCTGGGCGGCACTTGTAGTCCTGGTTAAGAAAAAGAATGGCTCGATACGATCTTGCGTCGGCTACCGCCGTCCTAATAACATAACTCGCAGAGACGTCAACCCTCTACCGCGAATCGACGATGCTCTGGATTGTTTGCAAGGCGCAGAGTATTTTTCTTCGCTGGATTTACGCTCAGGCTATTGGCAATGCCTATGAATACTGCCGATCGCGCGAAGACAGCCTTCGTGACCCCAGACGGCCTATATTAATTCAACATTATGCCGTTTGGTCTTTGCAACGCCCCTGTAACATTCGAACGAATGATGGACAATCTCCTTCGTGGGCTAAAATGGAAGACATGCCTATGTTACCTTGACGATGTCGTCGTCTTTTCTCCAGATTTTCTCACACATCTGTACCGTCTCGAACAAGTCCTGCAGTGCATCACAGAGGCAGGCCTCCAGTTCAACTTGAAGAAATATCGCTTTGGAGCGAAGCAGCTTCCAATACTTGGACACGTCGTATCGAAAGATGGCATACTACTTGGTGCTTCCAAACTTCGCGCCATCGCCGAATTCCCGAAACCCACGTCCCTGAAAGAACTTCGGAGCCTTATCGGGCCCTGCTCCTACTTTCGTCGTTTTATCCGGAATTTCGCTTCTATCATTGCTCCCTTGACTCAGCTGCTTCGCGGCGACACACAACTTTCTACTTGGGCCGCAGCTTGTGACGATGCTTTTGAAGCAATGCGGCGTTGGCTCACTTCGCCTCCCGTACTGCGCCATTTCGACCCCACGACCCCCACGGAAGTCCACACCGACGCCAAGGCGTAGGACTTAGTGCCATGCGCATGATGAATACGTTGTAGCCTACGCAACCCGAACACTAACGAAAGCGGAATCTAACTACTCCGTCACCGAAAAGGCGTGCCTGGCTATCATCTAGGCCCTTGGAAAATTCCGACCCTACCTGTACGGCCGCACCTTCGACGTCATTACAGATCACCATGCTCTACGTTGGTTATCGACTTTAAAAGATCCGTCCGGCCGCCCTGCGCGACAAGACTTCGACATACGCGTCGTTTGCCGGTCTGGCCGTAAATACACCGACGCGGATGCCTTCTCTCGGTTACCCACACGAAGTGACATGACTTGCATTTCAGTCATCGAATCGGCGTTTTCGTCACCTGTGCACGTCAACATGGCTGTGGAGCAACGCAAAGATCCCTGGATTGCGGCACTTATGGATTACGTTCCTGACACTTCAACAACACGCCCTTCACGCGCTATCCGCCGCCAAGCTTCTCATTTTGGGTTACGGGAAGGTGTTCTCTATCGTCGAAATTACGCTTCCGATGGCCGCAAAAGGTTATTAGTCGTCCGCCACCATATACGCACAGATGTATACTCCGCTCTCCATTCAGACCCGCAATGCGCCCATGCCGGCCTCTTCAAGACTTGCGCCGGTCTTTTTCGCTACAGTTATTTAGATTTGTCGAGTATTCGTGCTGGTGTCAAAGACGATATTCTTAGCTTATTTAAGGCTGGTTACTAGCCTTTAGTCGCCTAAATTTTCAGCCAATCCCATTCTTCTAAATGCAGAAAGTAGTTAGACTGCGCAAACGTTGGACAAATTAGACTGCCCTCACTGCGAGTTGTTAGCACTTATAACGCGATATTCTGGTGAAAAACAATACGTTTGCGAGGTAACCAAGCCGGAAGGAACATGTTTAGCCAAAACCATGCACTAACACTAATTGCTGTGTTGCCTAAACCACCCTGCTGGCAGCTTCTCTAGACACTGCAGCCAGAATTTTCTGAACTAACTAGCTTTAGCTCGGACCAAACTCTGGTGCCGCCTACTCAAATACATGTAAAATACAGAAAGGGTTTTCTGAGATAACCGTTTACGGATATTAATGTAATTTGTTGCAAGCGAGAGAGAAAATTAAATTCTAATGACTGTAGGAAGCGGAAGTTTGATTTTCAGTTTGAACTTTTTACGAAAATTGCCAGACAATGGCATGTTTGACAAAAAATTGGGTAGCGAAGTTTACAACTTTCTAACTCTCCACAAAACAGATACTGCTGTTCCGTAAACTGCATTCTTCACAGAATCTAAAGCATACATATTTGGTGCATTAGTCTGCAGCTTACGTGGTTTGGCCACAGTCTATACAAGGGTGTTGCTAAATCCTATTCGAAAATTAGTAATACATTTTACTGACATGTATAATGTATCGATTTTGAGCGCTTTAGGGTCATTATCAAACGAAGTTTATAGAATTTTTATATAGTTGTTCGTTGTTGAGGTGAGCTGTAAACTACGCAAGCGATGCGTAAAATTAAAGTTACGCTTCCTACTGTCACTGAATTTGATGGCTAAAATTAATGTTCCGCTTCCTACAGTCGTCGAATCTTAATATTTTTTTTCGAAGTGCAACAAATCCAATCAATTTAGATGCAGCATAGTTGCAGAGAACGATTTCTCTTTTCCTATGTATTCAGACAGGAGCCCTCTAGCTAGAGCTTCCTGTTAAACGAGGTCTGGCCAATATGCTTCATAGTCTTTGGATATGCGGTGGCGCCAGTATTGAGACACAAGACTGAACATATAGCACACTATCTGGTTTTGTAAGCGGCTGCTGACCAAAGGTTCCTTCTGATTTCTAACAAGTCAGTACATGCGTCAATAATCTTACATATTTTTCCGGATAATTTCGTCGTTCTGTTATCGCACACAAAGAGTGTCAAATCCTCGGTGAGTGTGAAAGCATATGTTCTCACCATTCGGAGCTTCGGAACGCCGGTGTCGCTCGTCACAAGAGCAGAATGTGGCAGGTGGGTCTATGGCCTTGGCATAGATAGTATGGCATGGATGGATGTGTACTGGCTCAGGGACTCGTTTATAACTCTGAAGCAGCCAAAGAACTTCGTTGCCTGAGCATGCTTCTTGTAGCTCAAGACGCGCAAGCACCCGTTATGCTCATTCCACGACGCGTTCTTTTCGTTAATTTGTTTATTTCTTTAGTCACCTTTGGCACGTAGCAGAATTCTACTACTCGAGCTGGACTACTAAAAGAGGCGGACTAATTTTCACGTGACATTGAAATGCGTAATCGAATGATTACCACAGTGTTACTGATTACCTTTTCAACTAATTATATTACAGCACATATTGGGATGCACGAATTATAGCTGGTCAGCTCGCAAGGAACATAGACGGAATTCTGAGGATACCAGATTGTGGATATGCGCTTCCAAAGTGCGCGGCAAAATGCACTGTTGTTCGAATTACTGTAGAGCCTCAATGCATAAAAAAATGCCTTTGTTAACAAAGTAAACGGAACAACAGTACATCAACAACAGTAGCTGTTAACAATTTCGAAATATCTTTCCAACTCAACGTAAGTTGATAACTCTCGGCTTCAAATTCATAAACTGCAATGTGTACACGAAGTAATTTAGTTAGAACGTTGAATAACAAAACTTTGTAAATTAGTCCATAACGCATTTCGATTTCGTGCGCAAGTCAATGTTAGCCTTTTCGAGTAATCCCTTTGAATGAGTAAATTTCTACTACCTGACAAAGGCTTATTAAGAAATGCTATTGACGTAAAACAACAACAACAACAACAACGGAAAAAGAAACGTTTGGAAGAAGAAACGACCGCTGACCGCTTGGTGTATTGTGGGAACCACACGTAGTGCACCCCCGCTTACGTAACGAAGTATTTTAGGCTTTTCGCAGATTTCTCGCAGTCTTCAAGCTTTTGTGGGCAGAGGTGTACGCCTAAAGTAAAGAAAAAAATCCATCTCAGCAGTTCTTGTCCGGCTTGCGAAACATGCTGTACAGCTGCATGGCGTGAGCGGCTATGTGTAAACTGCATCACACAATAGAGCTGACGCGTATATGCGGAGCGCAAGCGCCTTCCACACACGTTAATATCTTAAAGGAGTTTTAGTAGTTTCGCTCCGACAGGCAGTATTAATGCTAAATAATGGCAAAAGCCGCGGGGCATCCGATGTTTCGATCATTTGTCGTACTGTTTGAACGTAGAGTCAGTGTTAGTAAAATGTAAGGAGGCAAATAGGCTAAATACAGGACTCCAGAACCCGGCGCCACGCCATATGCTTATAACATGGCATGTGCCACATGGCATCACACATGGCTCACTTTGATTTTTTCTTGATTGGTGTAAAGTTTACGTGGAACGACAAATATTCATAACCTCCTCACCCATGCGAACGTTATAGGATATAAAAAATGAATTCCGGAGTTTCACGTGCCGAAACGACGATATGACTATGCCGCAGGCGGTAGCGGGGAACTTGGGATTAATTTAGAGCACTTGGGGTACCTTAACGCGCGCTGGCGTTGTTGCATCTGCAGGCGCAGCTGTAGCCAGCGCTATGACTTCTCATATTATTCAACGGTCTTCATTAAAACTTCTAGAGACACTTGAGTGATCACTATGATGACTATCTCGGCAGTTAAATATTGCGATTCTAATTCCGTGCGGGCTTTCATCGGTTTAACAGCTGACGCCCTCCTCCATATATATATATATATATATATATATATATATATATATATATATATATATATATATATATATATATATATATATATGCGAAGATAAACGTGCATAGGTATAAATTAATTGTGGAATAGTCTAGAACGACAGAGCACTCCTAGCAGTACTGCTTAAGATGTGCTGTCAGCCGACTTAAAAATAAACAACGAAAATCAAAAGCAACGTCCTGTCGGAACAAGATCACTTTATGAGTAAGCATGGGACCACGAGTTTATTGGGGTCAGCGTCTCGCCTATCAGTTAGGTGCTAACAACCTGCGTGTTTTAGCTCAGGTGTCATTTACACTTTCATTTTAAACAGCGCCAAAAACGCACGGACAAGGAAGAGCACAGGACCAGCGCTGCCTAAAAGGAATGATCCGTAACAACTAGCTCTTGCCGAAACCCTTCTGAGTCAGTTACACAATTATCGACGTGCGCCAGTTGGCGCCGGTTCAGTAGTCGGATCCTCAACTGAGCCATCTATGCTTTTTCCATGTTTTATTCGAAGGGAGAAAACGCAAGCGAGCGCAGAGTCGTGTCTTGCAACCAGTGGGAATACGCCGCCGACCGACAGGAAGACAGCATCGTCAGCGCCTGGAACCTGGTGTGCGGCCGCCGCTGGCTGTACGCGCTGTCGGAGTCCACGTACATGATCGGCTCCATGGTGCTTGTGCCACTGGCCGGCGTTCTGTCCGACCGCCACGGGCGCCGACCCACTATTCTCGCCTGCTCATTCGCCATGCTGTTCGCATGCCTGGCCGCCGGCTTGTCGCAGGTATTTCCCACGTTCCTTGTGACACGCTCTCTCGTTGCCGGCACGTCCAGCGCCACCTTCATGCTGGTCTTCATCGTGCTCTACGAGGTGACGGGCAACGAACACCGCGCCCTCTACAGCCTCCTGGCTGCGAGCGTCGGTCCGGCTCTGGTGTCGCCGCTGATGTCCATCGTGTCGATGGCCAGTCCGCGCTGGTGGCTATCACAAGCGTTTCTCGCGACGGTGTCGGCGATGGCGGCTACCTGGTGCAACATGGTCGAGGAGTCTCCGGTCTGGCTCGTCGACACGCACAGAGTTCGGCTAGCCGAACGCGTCGTACTGTACGCGGCCGCGCAGAACGGCATCGACCTGGCCAAGGCGAAGGGCACGTTCAAGGCGCTCAAGCAGCAACTGGAGAAGCGAGAGGCGGCGTCCCCGACGACCACCACCACCTCGGCCAGCGTGTCCACGAGTAGCCGCCGCGCAGTGTCCGTGCTCGTTTCCTGGTTCGGTGCCAGTTTTGCCTTCTACGGAATGGGGCTCCGCCAGACGGCGCTCGATAGCCTATGGGCCGTGTCGGCACTCATGCTGCAGGTGGTGCTCCTCGTCGCAGTCTACAACGGCATCACAAAGTGGGGCCAACGAGTCTCGTTGTCCATGGTGCTGGCGCTGCTCTGCGTGTCTACCACCCTTTATTCCACACTCCATCATTTGAAAGCGACCTTCCCCTGGATCGTACTTGCGAGGCTCGTGGTCGATAGCAGCGCTGCGGTCGCCATGGCCGTCAACTGCTGCTACACGACGGAAGTGTTCCCCACCTCGATACGAAGCAGAGGCCTCTGCGTGTCGTACTCGGTCGGGCGTGCTGGGGCGCTGCTGGCCGCCTTCCTGAACTCGATGTTTTCCGACGAAACACTGGTGTTCGACATCATCATGATCCTCCTCGTGTTCGCCAGCGGGATGGCCATCCAGTGGCTGCCCGAAATATTTGTGTTTAAGAAGACACAGGCACGGAAGCTGGAGCCAGCCGCTACGACCGAAGGGCAGCGGAAGGAGGCGCTGAAGGCATCCTTGGGCCAAGGCACAGAGGCTGTCGCCCAGAAGGCCAAACGTCGTAAATCGCAGCGCAGTTCGACATACGGCGCGACGTCACCAGGCACGCAAGCTCCGCCTGGGATGGTGTCCCCGATGGCAGAGGTTGGCGAAAGTTCCAAATACGTTCCTTCGACCAAGAATGTAAAACACTCAAAGCCCAAAAAGAGCGGCACAAGCAGCGGACTCGCTTTGTCACCCTCGCGCGCCCCTACTTCCCGCTGACCGTATTTTTTACCACCCTGTTTTGTTTACCGCGAACAGTGATTTATTTGTAGCTTTCAATCGTGTTTGCAAGCATGTGACGACGCTATCCTTATGCTTTTAGTGAATTTCGTTAAGGGTTTACTGTAGTTGGAGTTCATCGGGAGTTGCATTTCTGATTGCTGAGGCGAAACTTGTACTTTGTCGAAGGAACCGTCAATTGCGGTCGTGTGAGACTGAAAGATAAAGCCACTATGTTCGGAGCGCGCAGACATCACGTGCGGTTTTTTTTTTCGAACAGCAATCGGTACAGCTGTCGCACCCTCCTGCAGTACCCAAGGACCTCCTCGAATCACGCTTTTGTGCACCCGCGGCATCTGTTTGCTAATCACAGCGGGGTCGCGGGTCTTGGTCGCTCAAAAACTTGTGACTGCCTGTAGTATTCTGACAAACTTGCAGACAAGTGTTTGCTTCTGAATGTTCGACAACTGCGTTGTTTGTACTGTCTGTGTTGCTAATCGAGCATAGACGCGGTCATCCGTTAACCTAGGCGCCGACACTGCTGCCGGGCGGACGTTCTTGCCGAACCGATCCCCTTTGTCGTCGACCGCAAAAGCTGAAACAATACGAGGCGATACCTTTATCGGGTTGGCGAGCATTACACTGCAGTGTTCATAAGAACATAACTTGAGCGGTCTCTCGCTAGCTGGCCTAGGTCGGCGCCGCAGGATGTGAGCGCGCATTGCACTGTAAGCCGAATAGATCACGAGGGAAACCGGAGCGCGCAGGTAACAGCGTTCGTAATAGATTGATGCGGAACTGAGCGTGCTAAGCGCAATGAAAAGAAATAAGGTACGAACTTTTGGTAGAGACGACTATGACCGTGGCCGACTCGCGGCCGCGGCATCACTCGCAAATGTATGTTGTACAGCCGCTTTCATATCGATTTCATGCAAAAAGTACCCTTGCACACATAGAGCAACTGCAGGGCGAAATGACCTTTCAAATGAGTGAAAGAACGTATTTGACTAGGCATGTCAAAACTGAAATCGAGAAAGGTCAGAACGTGACTCATGTTTATCTATTGGGAGACATGCAAGAATGGCGCGACATGTGGTTTATCCGCGCCAAGATGTGACAAGTTTCCCGGTTGCTTACCGGCGCATTGATTTGTTCAAAAATTCTATGGTACTGGTATATAAACGAACCGCGTCCCTAGCGATAGTGGAACATGAAAACGATAATACCTATATTCTGTTACAACTGCCTAAAATACGTGCACCATATAGATTATTACGCATCATGAAATAGTCCCCTTGCCGGCCGTGTGATCACATTTCGCCGTACATTCCTCAACGAGGTGGTTGAAATTCGCTTGAAATTATCGAGAAATACCTTGCAGTATAAGTTTCTCCACTGCGCCCAACATACGAGTACATAAAGTTCAGAAATTAGACTTCGGAATTTGTCGAAGTTACAATGGCAGATATAATTTATATAAGCTCCGGTGCCTAATAATACGCTCCAGGCTCAGACCGCAGGCTAGCGACCTGTATAGCACGGGCATTACAACATTACCTTCGTTCTGTCCAGGTACGTGGTATTTGCATATTTTCAAACTCTAGTTAAAGTTAATGAGTGAAGCTTTGTATCCGGCAGCGAGGCCCGTCAAATAATTGAAAACACAGTCAACGTCTGACAATGCTACCTTCGTTGTTCGGTCACCAGCCTTTAACCGCTTACCTAACTTTAGCTGAGGCACCCTAAATAATTCGCGCGACAAGCAAAAATAACGAGTTTGATCACCATTTAGACTACCATCTTGCGGATCATGTTTCTGTATATTAAACGATAGCAAAGTTCTTCAAGCACTGAAAAATCACGTACGTACAGAAAGTTGGCAATTTGGAAGCCCTTTTACATAAGTAACTCTGGAGGTAAACGGTCAAACTCGAAACGCATATGTCTGGTTGCAACACAGAACATTAGTTGCCCCACTTCATTGGCCCAACCTCGGGCACTACAATAATATAATTCATGCTTTCACACCGACTCACCTAAAAAGACGGACAAAATCAAGCGTCTTATGCTATAACATAGCACTCATAAAGCACAGCTAAACGAATGGAAATTATCTGTAAACATAAAGAAATCAAGCTGAGCCTTCACTAATACACGAGCAAGTAGCATCACGCTCAGGTGGCTCAAGAAACGGTATGCTGTGCTAAGAATCTTAGTCGAACAAGGGGGATGACCTTCATGCGCTGCGCAAAGCGTAAATGCATAGAGCAGTACGACAATACGCGCTTTCCTGTTTTTGCTCGCGCCACATCAACCGATTGATGTGGCGTGAGCAAAAACAAAATTGCGGAGCTAGAATTGCCCCGCACAAGGTAATACGGGTAATAAAATCGCCTTCAGGGCATGTAGAATGGGTGCCGCAGTGTTACAGTTGACCTGCCGAGGGGAGGCCAAGCCCTTCCTCAAAACATGAAGAGGGGTGGCACCCCTTCCCCACGCCCACACGGCTTTAAACACTAGCCGCGTCCCGTGCATTGTGGGAACGTTAAAGATCCTGTGATGGTCAAAATTATTCCGGAGTTCCTCACTACGGCGTCGCTCATAATCAAATCGTTGTTTTGGCACGCGAAACCCCAGGATTCATCCAACTACCAATCAATCAACCACTAGCCGTTTCTCCTCCTGGGTCACTGGGTAGGTTGCTGTCGAACGAGTAGCGCATCAGGCTGATATGTGCTGATAGAGCAGGGTTGGAAATCTACCGTCAGAGGGACTTGAGTCACTCAGTACGTGGCAGTGTGTATACAGGGTATCCCAGCTATCACACACCAAGGTTTAAAGATATGCAAAAGCCACGTTAGCTGGACAGAACCAAGGCGATGTTTGCCGTCACTTGGAGATACTCAGAATATTTTTTTTTGCATTCCGTCTAATTACATAATTAGTTGCAACTGATTAGTCAACCTCTGAAATATTGTAATTAGATGAAGAATCTTAATTAGAAAATTTAGAGCAACATGAAAAACAACCGATACAGCTTTCCGTTGCTCAATACGTGCTACATAAGTGTTTTTCCGAGCGTGAGAGATGCCCGCGAATGGACGCAAAGTGGCCACAGCGGCCAGTCGCGCGGCTTCTACCATCGCTTTGCCTTAGCGGTTATGGCGTTGCGATGCTAAGCGCAAAGTCGCAGGATCAAATCCTGGCCACGGCGGCCGCATTTCGATGGAGGCGAAATGAATTACGCGCGTGTGCCGTGCTTTGGGTACGCGTTAAAGGTCTCTTGGTTGTCAAAATTAATCCGGAGCCTCCCACTATGGCGTGCCTCATAACCAAATCGTGGTTTTAACACGTAAAACACTATAATTCAATTCATTCTTCTTCTAGCTGATCAGTGCGCTCAACCTCCCTGACGTCTTTTGCTGCCAGGCCTTCAGCCTGCTTTCTTCCTCTAGATGGACAGCATCCATGTGGACCAGTACACAGTATGGAGTGGTGCGGTGTAGTGTGGTGTGGTGTGGTGGGGCGTGCCGTTGAGCACATGCACTACACCAATTTCAAGAATGTGACAAGTATCATCTCTAACCAGTCTGCTTTACGGGTTGCCACTCGATGATTACATTTACTCACGATTACGGGAGAGCCAGTTTATTCCTATGAATTCAAACTTTTACTGCGAAGCTGTTCGCCTGACGGACCTGTATGAACGAGCCGTGCACCAATCGGGACCAACCAACAATTCCGTGCTGTACTCGACCAGCATAGAGTAGGGGGTACATTGCGAGTACAACGGCACCGAATGCCGTACAACATTGAGCGCGTGCTGGCGCTAATGGTCAGGCACTTTGAAAGCGACACTGAGGATACAATAGCAGTCAGCTCCATTGCACGCGTCACGGAAAACTAGTTTCGGCGGTGGCGATAAGTTGTGTGGCTATATTGAATCAATGCTAAATGCATTACCATCGACAGTCATCTTGAGAAGGGTTCTACCGAATTTTCTTACAGCGAAGTTTTATATCGCTGGGTTTCCGTTCTTTCTGCGTGCGTGGAAGAGGACCATGGAATCGACGCGCCCTGCATCGAGCGATCTCACGGCCGCGCCGATAACGTCGGACTTTAAACGCTAAAGGCCCGTTTATAGTCCGATATTATGTGCGCGCCTGTTTACTGTGACGTCAACATCGCGTACCGACGTTATCAGCAGTTGCGGTCTGGCCGTACCGGGGGTAGGGCGTGTACTGTGCGCACCGGGGAAGAGCAGGGTGTCCACCAAGAGGGACGGGATGACCCGAGCGGGAATGGGCGCGAAGGCGACGGGAAGCCGATAGCGCCGAGCGCTCGTCGGGCAACGGGCCTGGACCATCGCGTAGCCCGCTTCTGTCCGGCGAAGAACAGCAGCGTGTCCATGAAGATCGCCTTCGCGAACAGAAACGATAATGGGCGCGAAGGCGGCGGAAGGAGACCACCGAGTAGGAGCGGGCAGTCAACGCCAAGCGTACGCGCTATGCTCACAGGAACCCCGAACACCGCGAGGATAGGTTCGGCATTCAGCTATACACACGTCACCGTACCAACTACGCGTCCTTGGTCATGTATAGACTCGACGTTCACTAAAAATTGTTCCAGCATGGTCGTTCAGCCCATGGCCGTCTACCATAGTGACTCTAAAGCGATAATCACTATAGTAAGAAAATAAAAATAAAGTAAGGTGCAATCACGAAGACACGCATATGTACACTTATTCCATCAATACAGTAATCACCATATATTAAACCAATATAGTCCTGCTTTACACAGCGTTGCCGGTCATCCACCTTCACAAAGTGAAATGGCACTGAATTTGTTATTTTAACGCAAGAAGCATTCTTAGAGTATTTTTCCATCTTTTGTGTCTGTCTGTTTGTATGTTGTATACCTGTACACTGCAAGAAAAATGTCGGGGAAAGCGGGAGTAACTGGACAGTTAGCCCTAAAGAGGGCGTTTTTGTCCCTCAAGGGACTAACTGCAGGAGTGTGTGGGCATGTGGAAATTTTCGAACGTACGTGTTTAGTTCCTGGTCGGGAAGAGAGAAACGGAAGGACGAACTGCAACAGTTACTCCTCATGCAGTTGCTCGTCTTTTCCTCCTTGTCGTTGAGTGATGCGGTGAAGACGGTAATGTCAGTAAATCGTGAATTATTGAAGTTCGTGCACGGCCTATTGAACTGCATGCGAAGCAGCACTTTGCCTCTTCGGGAGAAAATTGCGTGCAATATTTAACGTGGGGTGTGAAGGGCCATTCACTTAATGTGCACACCGTAACTGAGTGATGCACATTAAACGCGCCAGTCATTGATGAACTGCCTGGCGTTCTTGGTCAATAGCACCTAAATTCCTTCCGTTCCACGGATATGTGTAGCTCAAAGCGATGTGTAGCTCAAACGGGGTACGTTGAGCGACATAAAAATCGGCCTTCCCTGCCGTCTTGCGTGGCCCTCTGCACTCGCTACACGTACATCGCCTAACGTATCTTAGTTTAATTGATCCCAATGATAGATAGATAGATAGATAGATAGATAGATAGATAGATAGATAGATAGATAGATAGATAGATAGATAGATAGATAGATAGATAGATAGATAGATAGATAGATAGATAGATAGATAGATAGATAGATAGATAGATAGATAGATAGATAGACAGACAGACAGACAGACAGACAGACAGATAGATAGATAGATAGATAGATAGATAGATAGATAGATAGATAGATAGATAGATAGATAGATAGATAGATAGATAGATAGATAGATAGATAGATAGATAGATAAACTTTATTAAAAGAATAATAAGAAAAACTGCTAATGGTCGGGGCCCCTAGAACAGGGCTCCGCTGGCTCTTGCCATCTTCTCAGCTCTCTTCATCAGCTTGAGCTGGTCGTTGTGGGCCGAGCTGGACAGCAGTGCCTCCCATTGCTCCCTCGTGGTGTTCGTGTCCGGGTGTTCTATGTTGTGTAGTGTGCACTTCCACGTAATGTGGTATAGGGTTGGTGCGGCCCCACACCATGGGCATTCGTCCCTGTAGGCTGTGGGGTGTATCCGATGTAATATGTGTAGGTTCGTGTAAGTGCCTGTCTGGAGCCTACGCCAGGAAGCGCCATCTTCTGTCTTTAGGTTTCGATGGGGTGGTGGATATCGCAAGCGACGCCCTCTGTGGTAGTTCGCGATGGCTGAATACTCGAGATCGACAGGGTCCAGGTGTTCTGCAGCCGGCGTGATGAGTGCTCGGTTATGTACGATCCTCGAGCTGCTCTGTCGGCCTGCAGGTTGCCCGTGATGCCAGTGTGGCCCGCTATCCGGATGATGGTTTGGGTTGTGAAGTCCTCAGGGTCCTCCTTGAGTATTCAGGCTAGGACTTGTGCAGCAGGTCTTCCAATTTCTCCCTGTAGGAAGTTGCGGCAGGCCTGCTGGGAATCCGTGAGGATCGTCAGTGGTTGGTTTGCGTGTGGGCCCTCGCGGATGGCTAGCACGATGGCCAGCTATTCGGCTTCTGTAATCGTGCAGGGGCGGGTCGATGCAGGGGAGGTAACGTGGCCTCAGTGGTCGCATGCCACTGCAACTGCGCCCTTGTTGTTCGTCCCATACATGGCGGAGTCCGGAAAACGGGCCGTGGTATTGAACCTGAACGCTTTCTCCATGTACTGGGCCCTCGCTATCCTCCTGCCGAAGTGTATGTTAGGGTTCATGTTGCGTGGTATCGGGGCAACGTGAAACCTGTCCAGGACGTGACGAGGTATCAAGCAGGTTTCTTGGGTTCGTGTTGTTATTGCTTGGAACCCCAAGGTTTGTAGGACCTGCCGGCCCGTGCGAGTCCGCGTAAGTCTGTGTTATTGCGCGACGTAATGGGCTTCTGTCAGTTCACTGAGGGTGTTGTGCAACCCTAGCGCCAATAATTTTTCAGATCCCAATGATAAATCGACGACTTGCTTTTGACCGTCGCTTATAGTTGCAAGCACGCGCGACGTTATCCCAAAGTATACACAAAATGCGGAGTCTCTTTTGATTGCCACACCTGCGTTCAGGTGCTTAACCTGGTATCAGTATGCTGCCTCGTTAACTGAGAAGCCATAGCGTACACTATGAGCGTTTATTTCAGTCTTCCTTTAAACTCCGTTGGAGGGCATTCCAAAATAGGTTGTCGTCTTTGCAAATTATCAAACAAACTTCAATTGTCTCTAACACATCACAACAATGACCGTTAGCAGAAGAAACAAAGATACCGGTTTTCTGTAACAATGTTTTTATGTGGTATGGTTTCGCTATGACGATTATAAAAGAATGTTTTGCAGCATAGGTCTACATACACGTTATTAACTTTATTTAGTACACCATGGCCAGGCCATTCAATGTATAGGATAGGATAGGATAGGGATAACTTTAATAAAGTGCCGGCAAACGACGATTTAACGTGTCGTGACGCTGGCCAAGCGTCGACCCGGGGTTATACCCTACTCTGCACTAGCCCAGTTGGGCCCCTTTGTAGTGGGTCATGAGGCTTGTGCTTTTCGAGCGCACCCCGGGCCTGCTGGACGGCCCATAGTTGTGATTCCTTGTCTGCAGACTGCAGTGCACCTTGAAGTTCTGGCGGGTAAGTCCTGGAGGTAGCTGCCGTCGGGAAGCTGGCACAGTCCCACATGATATGCCATTGGTCGGCCGGACCCGCTGCACAAACACCGCACAGCCCACTCGGATAGAGCTCTGGGTGAAGCACGTGCAGCATTGCGGGGGCGAGGAGTGACGTGGTCTGTATTTGTCTTAGGATTACGGCCTCCTCCCGACTGAGTGTCGGGTGGGGAGGCGGCATTGTCCGTCGAGCTAAGCGGTAACACTTGGTTACTTCGGCATAACTAGTCAATCTGTCCTTGGTTTCGAACCACCACACGGAACGGTCACTCTCGGGGGCACGGAAAGTAAGCGCTCGTGCCGCCGAATGAGCCGTCTCGTTGTGGTTCGGTGAGGATGCACACTCGCCGGCGTGCTCCGGGAACCACTTGATACGGACGGTGCTGCCGCGGTCTTGAAGTTGGAGCTTCCCGATGATGGCGGCCGCCGGCGCGCATATTCGCCCCTTGGCAAAGTTGCGCACGGCACTCCTCGAGTCGCTGAGCACGGTGCGACACTCGGCCTCGGTGATCGCCAGAGCGATGGCAACCTCCTCAGCGTCTGTGGCGTTCGTGCACCGCACGCTCGCCGCCGTTGTCTTGGTGCCAGTAGCCGCCGCAACAACCACTGCCGCGAAGCCTTCCCGCTTGTATTCCGCGGCGTCCACATACCGGGCGTGCGGGTCTTGGGCGTGTTGTTCAGTGAGGGCCTTGGCCCGCGCCTGCCGCCGTTCTTGGTTGTATTCTGGGTGCATGTTCTTCGGGATGGGGTCAACGTAAATGTGGGCCCGCGCCTCATCTGTGATCTCGCATGGTTGCCGGCTGGGAGCTTGGGGGCTGTAACCCAGGGACGTCAGTATACTGCGGCCCGTCTTGGAAGTAGAGAGGCACTCGAATTGCGCGCTGAGCTGCGCCTCGGCTATTTCTTCTAGGGTGTTATGGACGCCGAGCTGCAAGAGCCGAGCCGCACTCGTGGTCTCCATTAAACCCAGCGCCGTCCTGTAAGCCCGTCTGATCAGCGTGTTGATCTTGGTCCTGTCAGTGACGTGCCAGTTAAGGTAGGCCGCAACGTAGGCGATATGACTGATCACGAACGACTGGACAAGGCGCACGACTGTCTTCACGCATGCCCGCCCGTCGTGCAGAGACTCGATATATGAGTCGGATGGCGTCCATTGCCTTCGTGGTAAGCTTGTTGATGGTCTCGTCGTTGCGGCCGCTCTTGTTGAGCAGCAGGCCCAGGACCCTGATCTTGGGAACTTCGGGGATGCGTTGCCCCGATGCAGTCACATTTTTGATGTGATCACACTCGCGAAGAGGAGCGCGCTTCCGTCCCGGTCGAAGCGGTGTGAGGACGAAAAGCTCGGATTTGGCGGGTGAGCACATGAGGCCTGTGCCATCAAGGTGCTGCTCGATGGCGGTAACCGCCGCTTGCAGCTGTTGCTCGATGCTGGCGTCGGTGCCGCCGGCCGCCCACAGGGTAATGTCGTCGGCGTAGATCGTATGCCGGACGCCGGTCCCCGCTACTGCCCTCGCTACCCCGATCATGACGAGGTTAAAGAGCAATGGCGATATAACCGAACCCTGTGGAGTACCCGTACTGCCGAGCTTGTGTTCGGGGAGCTTGAGGTGTCCGGCGTGCAGTTCCACCGTGCGGTTGGTCAAGAAGTCTTGAATGTAATTGTAGCTCGTTACCCCCATGTTGAGCCTTGATACTTGTCCTAATATGGCTGATTGTTTGACTTTGTCGAATGCACTTCGTAAATCGAGACCCAGAATTACTTTGCTGTCTTGTGTCTTGTTGTCGACGATTTCTTGTTTGAGCTGTAACATGGCATCTTGTGTGCTGAGTCTGCGCCGGAAGCCGATCATCGTGTCAGAATAGAGGCCTTCCTTCTCTAGGTATTCCTGCCAACGGTTGGCGACCACGTACTCCAGCACCTTGCCCACGCAGGACGTCAGCGAGATGGGACGCAGGTTGCCGATGTCCAGTGGTTTGCCCGGTTTCGGAATCAGGATCGTTCTTGCCGTTTTCCACTGTCGGGGGAACTTGCCCGAATGCCAGCATTCATTGAAGTAGTCGGTTAGGGCCTCTATCGAAGCGTCGTCCAGGTTGCGTAGCATCTTGTTTGTAACGAGATCTGGGCCGGCTGCTGAGCGGGTGTTGAGCTCGTGCAGCGCTACCCGTACCTCTGATATGGTAATGTCTCGGTCTAGCCACGCGTTGGGCAGCCCCCCGTACGGCGGGTGGGTTTCTGTTGGCGTGTCTGGCAGATACTTGGCTTCCAGGCTCCTGATAACAGCGTCTTTTCCTTGTTGTGTGATGGTGTGCATGAGGCGGGCCAGGCGGTCTCGCTGGGTTGACTTGGTCTTTGTTTCGTCTAGGAGGTGAATGTATAGTGATCGTTACGATGGGGGATGGAAATAACATGGGCAGTAAATCTTTGTTTAACATTTTACGCGGCACGGAGTACAAGCACTCAGTGAAAAACGAACTGTCAGGAACTGAACCGCCAAGTGAACTTCATGCATGAGCCCTCACAAGCAAAAAAAAAAGAAAATCGAAGGAACAAATAAATCAGGTAAAGCAATAACAAGGTTGACTTGCATGAATGACCAAGTTATAGGATGTGATGTATCGTGAAAACAAAACAAACGAGGCACTATTGGCCACACATAAAAATGTACTAAGCTCAGCCCACCCTCACTAATTGTCTTGAAAATATTATCCCGCCTCACGGACTCAAAAGCGGAAGACCATACGAAGGTTTAAAGAAATTGGCAAAAGCGTTGGATGTAGATCCTGGCGAATGAATAACTTGCAATACGACTTTAATTAACAGGCTTTTGTAGTCTTTTAACATGAACTACTGGGACGGGCACCAATGGTGGATGAAGGATTTGACGGTGATTTCCTTGGACTTTTTGCCGAAGTTAGAGCATGAAGCCACTGACTCACTTGAAGCGTCTATTACGTCACGAGAGATAAAGAGAGCGATCGGTGAATTCGAAATGGCCAAGACGCCTCACTCTAAAAACTAGGGAGAGTATCGCAGGAGTAGAGGGGCCGGTTTACTCTTCAAGCATTGTTTCCCTCTCTCAAAATATCGAGTAGAATGAAATCCATTTTTCGCCCCGTGAAAGAGGAGAGCGTTATGTTATTTTCACTCTGCCCTTCTGAGGGAGAGTAGAATGCCCGTTCTACTCTTGTGGCAATATAGAACAGAACATAGCGTAAGCTCCTGCTTCACTGCAGGAGGCTGACTCCGAACATTGCGATGTATCACTCATACATCATAGATCATCATATATCACTCATATCAGCATAGAACACATCGTTTTGCTTCTCAGACAACAGGCAGCCACAGTGCAAAGAAAAGCGGAGCCAGCGCTCAACTTTTTCACGAGGAGTTGCCCCAACGCGCGCGCGCACCACATCGCGGAACAGCACTGCACCAGAGAAAAATGATCCGTCCAGCGAGCAGGAACGAAGACCATCCAAGGGAGTTCGTGTGTCAGCCACCTCGCGTCGCCGGGAAAACAGGACTGCCGTTCGTCATTCGTTGGATATAACAACAAATCCGCCACGGCAAGCGAATTCTAACTCACGTGCACATTGTGCGTATATGACATGCTTTCACCAGGAATTCGCAACCTTTAGCCAACGCGATTGACAACGGGCTAGGCAAGCGCGCTGTGTCGCTCGATATCAATCGAAAAAGCCAGTTGTCGTGATAACTGCACGTGACTTTATCACTTGTCACTATGCGTAGGAGCTTTGAAACTCGCAAACCCTGACATAACCATGGTATGTTCAATGAGAACTGAGGCGAGAGGACGCATAGAATGGTTTGTTTACCAGCCCATGATACCGAGAATATGCGGAGCGTGCTTAGCGTGCGTTTTGTGTGTTTCAATTTATTAAGTTTGGTAGTCTACTGTGTGCACGCGGAAGGCTGTTGAAATAAGGAGTCACATAATAGAAGGCGTGATTTTTCTGGCGGCATACTTTACAGTACAGGCCTACGCCCCAACATCCAGTCATGATAACCAGGAAGTCGAAAGCTTTTATGAAGACGTGGAATCGGCGATGGATAAAATCAAAACAAAATACGCTATACTGATGGGCGACTTCAATGCCAAGGCAGGCAAGAAGCAGGCTGGAGACAAGTCAGTGGGGGAATATGGCATAGGCTCCAGGAATAACAGGGGATAGTTATTAGTAGAATTTGCAGAATAGAATAATATGCGGATAATGAATACCTTCTTCCGCAAGCGGGTTAGCCGAAAGTGGACGTGGAGGAGCCCAAACGGCGAGACTAGAAATGGAATAGACTTTATACTCTGCGCTAACCCTGGCATCATACAAGATGTGGACGTGCTCGGCAAGGTGCGCTGCAGTGACCATTGAGGAGGGAAGAACTCCATCGTAATTATCCTAGACTTGAGGAGGGAACGGAAGAAACTGGTACATAAGAAGCCAATCAATGAGTTAGCGTAAGAGGGAAACTAGAGGAATTCCGGATCAAGCTACAGAACTGGTATTCGGCTTTAACTCAGGAAGAGGGCCTTAGTGTTGAAGCAATGAACGACAATCTTATCGGCATCATTAAGGAGTGTGCAATAGTAGTCGGTGGTAACTTCGTTAGACAGGATACCGGTAAGCTATCGCAGGAGACGAAAGATCTGATCAAGAAACGCCAATGTATGAAAGCCTCTAACCCTACAGTTAGAATAGAACTGGCAGAACTTTCTAAGTTAATCAACACGCGTAAGACAGCTGACATAAGGATGTATAATATGGATAGAATTGAACATGCTCTCAGGAACGGAGGAAGCCTGAAAGCAGTGAAGAAGAAACTAGGAATACGCAAGAATTAGATGTGTGCGTTAAGAGATAAAGCCGGCAATATCGTTACTAATATGCATGAGATAGTTGAAGTGGCTGAGGAGCTCTATAGAGATTTATACAGTACCAGTAGCACCCACGATGATAATATGAGAGAGAATAGTCTAGAGGAATTTAAATCCCAAAAGTAACGCCGAAAGAAGTAAAGAACGCTTTGGGAGCTATGAAAAGGGGGAAGGCAGCTGGGGAGGATCAGGTAACAGCAGATTTGTTGAAGGATGGTGGGAACATTGTTGTAGAAAGACTGGCCACCCTATATACACAATGCCTCATGACCTCGAGCGTACCGGAATCTTGGAAGAACGCTAACATCATCCTAATCCATAAGAACGGGGACGCCAAAGACTTGAAAAATTAAAGACCGATCAGTTTACTCTCCGTCGCCTACAAAGTATTTACTAAGGCAATCGCAAATAGAAACAGGAACACCTTAGACTTCTGTCAACCAAAGGACCAGGCAAGATTCCGTAAAGGCTACTCAACAATAGACCATATTCACACTATGAGTCAGGCGATAGAGAAATGTGCGGAATATAACCAACCGTTATATATAGCATTCACTGATTACGAAAAAGCGTTTGATTCATTTGAAACCTCAGCAGTCATGGAGGCATTGCGGAATCAGGGTGTAGATGAGCCATATGTAAAAATACTGAAAGATATCTATAGCGGCTCCACAGCCAATAGTCCTCCATAAAGAAAGCAACAAAATCCCAACAAAGAATGGCGTCAGACAGGGAGATGCGATCTCTCCAATGCTATTCACAGTGTGTTTACAGGAGGTATTCGGAGACCTTGATTGGGGAGAATTGGGGATAAAAGTTGATGGAGAATACCTTAGGAACTTGCGATTCGCTGATGATATTGCCTTGCTTAGTAACTAAGGAGACAAATTGCAATGCATGCTCACTGACCTGGAGAGGCAAAACAGAAGGGTAGGTCTTAAAATTAATCTGCAGAAAACTAAAGTTATATTTAACAGTCTCGGAAGAGAACAGCAGTTTACGGTAGGTAGCGAGGCACTGGAAGTGGTAAGGGAATACATCTACTTAGGGCAGGTAGTGACCACGGATCCGGGTCATGAGACGGAAATAACCAGAAGAATAAGAATTGGCTGGGGTGCGTTTGGCAGGTATTCTCAAATCATTAACATCAGGTTTCCATTATCCCTCAAGAGAAAAGTGTATAACAGTGTGTCTTACCAGTACTCACGTATGGGGCGCAAATGTGGAGGCTTACGAAAAGGGTTCTGCTTAAATTGAGGGCGACGCAATGAGCTATGGAAAGAAGAATGATGGGTGTAACGCTAAGGGATAAGAAAAGAGCAGATTGGGTGAGGGAACAAACGCGGGTTAATGACATCTTAGTTGAAATCAAGAAAAAGAAATGGGCATGGGCGGGACATGTAATGAGGAGGGAAGATAACCGATGGTCATTAAGTTTTACGGACTGGCTTCCAAGGGAAGGGAAGCGTAGCAGGGGGCGGCAGAAGTTAGGTGGGCGGACGACATTATGAAGCTTGCAGGGACAACTGGCCACAATTAGTACATTACCGGGGTAGTTGGAGAAGTATGGGAGAGGCCTTTGAACTGCAGTGGGCGTAGCCAGGCTGATGATGATGATGATATTTTCATCATAACAAGTCTCGCGCTTGACGGTGTCTTTCGCCCATAGGTAATCTGCCACCACTCAAGTTACGTGCAGCGCCAGTGCTAGCTAGAAACTTTGCCGCAGGCATTCCGCTGCATGCTGCAAAGGTGCAGTTTGTCGCGTTACCCGGAATTTACTGAAAACATATGAGGAATTCATATTTTAGGCTGAATAAGACTGAGAAGTATTTGCTCAAGGAATAAAATGCTGTGCTTAATTGTCTAACCAATTTATCGATGGTGGTGACGACCAACGTTGCAGACGGTCACAGGCGCGTCGATACGGAGAACGGATACAGTCGAAGCAGAAGAAGTGACCGTGGCCTTCGCACTCGCAAAACCGGGAGTGAGGACCGTGGTCACAGACTCCCAGACGAGGTCTTTTCACTGTCTTTTGTGCAAAATGCACGAGACCATTGAACATATCTTCCTGGAATGCCGGGATGCCGTACTGCTGTGTGACATCCTCCAATGAACCTTATAAAAGGACTTCCGGTTGTCACATCGAGGCATCCTGTTTTTACCTGTCCCACACATTGTAAGCATACCCTTGGATATGGTCATGTTACTGCGCCTGCACAGTCTATGGAAATTGCGTATGTCAGTCCGGAATGCTTATACAAATGCCCGCACTACGAGGCAAAACTTTACTGAGAGCATTTTATATGATAGAGATGCGCTCAAGAGTCAAAGTGAGCTTCCACAGACCTCAGACTCTGTCCAGGCGGCGTTGCGGAGAAAACTCGTCACCAGCGCCCCCATCGCAGCCTCGGTACGAACGGAGTAGTGCAAAAAGAGCTGTACGCAAGTGAAGGTGCATAGCCCACAATGGAGCCTCCTTTTTCGGTTGTGTTGAGACACGGTTTCCTGAAAATCAAGGACCTGCAAAGTTTCTTCCGCCCATCCACACTTCGGAAAGGGAGGAAGCTATAGGGCAAAGTACATGTACAATATAAAAGAAGTCTCATGTGTTGTTTCGGCGTGCTGCAACTCGCAAGTACAGAGAGTATCATGTTTGTTTATAGGCATATCAGCATAAAAATCTAAGCATATCAAATTGGTTCATATTGAAAATGTCATGAACACAAGACTTAGGTATCTCCTATATTCTTATGCATTTTATCGTAATGTTTTTTTCTCGCAGTTATTTACAGAGAGTAAATACTTCCATAGCCTTTTCAGGGCAGCAAACAGCGTGCGAACATAATGAAAGTATGCTTCCTACAGTGCCTGCGCGCCGCGTATTTCTGTCTCGCAGGAGCTACATCATCGCGCAGTACCTTTGAACTTTTCGCAGATGCTTCAAGCAACTCAAGCGCACATATATATGTAAATAAACGCAACATTTTTTTACACACGTGCGTTACTTCGCAATTACTCATCCAGTGCTCCTACAGCAACTTTATTTCTCACATGTGAAAGACGCAGTCGGGCAGGCTCAGCACATTGCGAAACGGGCTTGTTGTATCGGCACAGGACATACAAAATACCGAAACTGGAAATGAGCTCGCGATACAGCGATGCTCCAGAACAGTATTTGGAATTCATAAACGAACCAACAAGTCTGGTTGAACTGACCAGCCAAATCTCTCCGTTCCAGTTGTTGAGTCAAGCGGAGGCGGACGTCTGTTAACAGGTGGAAATATCGATGACACATACACAGGATGGTTCGCAACGTTGTTTTTATGCGAAGCATATTACGAGGGCTCAACCCAGCTCCTCAGGCGCGGCGGTGACCATGAAATCACGTGACACCGTGACGTCACGACAGAGGAGAAGTGGCTTTGGCTCAACTCTTGCAAGACGGGCTGGGTGGGAATCGAACCAGGGTCTCCGGAGTGTGGGACGGAGACGCTACCACTGAGCCACGAGTACGATGCTTCAAAGCGGTACAAAAGCGCCTCTAGTGAATGCGGTGTTGCCTTAGAAACGAGCTGTTTCTAAGGCTCAGGCGTGCGACGCTTGCTCAGGCGCACATTTCGTTGCCGCGCCGAACGCTGCGTTGCTCGACGCTCACCGCGTCCAATGCGGGGCGCGTAGTCGCTGGCGGGTCGACGGGAACGCTGTCGCGTTCCACTCTTGAAGGCGAAGCAGGGTAACGCATGAGTTGTTTCTTCGTCTAGCCGAACCAAATATAGCCAAGGAACAGCAGTTCACCAGGCTAAACAGTGGTTCAACAACTAAAATAAAGGCTAGTATGCTTCGCATCCTGGGCTTAACCTTAGCTAAGCCACAGCCATTTTTTCTGTTGCCAACGAAGTGGCGGCTGCAGATTGTCGAGTTTCCGCTTGGTTGCCGAGGTCCTCTGGCAGGGCTATGCAGCAGAATTACAGCAGAACAACATTATTGGACTTTCTCATGCGAGCCGCTGTGTTGTGGGGAATACATGTAATTCGATTGTCCAGCAAGTTCAATGGCCCGTATCCAGCGCTCTCGCCTTTCCCCTTCATACGATTGCGATGGAAATCGGTAACACTGAACGTTGTTATTTAGTCGTTCACGTTCATGGCAATTTACAACACAACAGTAGAGTCGATTGCGGCGTTTCTTCGTAGCGCACGGAGCTATCGAGGTTGCTGCCGTTTCCTCCATCAGCCAGCAAGCGCTTGGCAGTGCGGCCACATAAGTGACAAAACACCTATTCGACGGCGCGTCCGACTAGCGGAGAAATTTATAGCTCTCTGTCTGTGTGGTAAATGCGCAAAACACTCGCAATGTGGACCAAAATCTAGTTGAATCGTTATTCGCAGTAGCGAGCTGCATAGGCAATATAGCAAGGGAGTTTGGCTTCGCACTACTTAATTACTGCCTCTTCGCACCGGCAGGTGGCGATACGCGTCTTGCAAAACTTCAGAGTCTGACGCCTATAGTGGATAAGTACGATGGATGAACTTGGCAACTTGAAGCCTTTTTAATGGGGGCTCCCCAAAATGGCGGTGGGTGTTTTATATACATTTATTGTACAGCGTTCTCCCTCGTTCGTTCGCCAAAACAGCAAAAAAGAAAAAAAAGCTGCCATGGTATAGTAGTCAGAGTAATTGACTTGTGAATTAGAAGTTAGTGCACTCTATATTTTTCAGCTCAATAATTTTTTATCAGCGTTTAAATGGCTGATTTTGTTATTTCCGTCATCATGGAGCACGGGAACGAGTGACCGTTCTCTCTTGAGGAGCATCGCATGTGGAGTAACAGATCGTCCCCTTGCAGTTACCCGTCCAAAAGGACGACTGGTTGTGGCCTGTCAGTTACTCCTCAAAACGAGTAACCTGGATACTCCATTTCATTCCTTTCTTCTTAGAGAGTACCCAACCTCTTTAGGCTGTCTTCCCAATGAACAAAAGAAGAGAGAGAAATACAGGAAGGCGGGGATGTTAACCAGTCAAGAGTCTGGTTGGCTACCCTACGCTGGGGAAAGGGAGAAGGGGCAGCGAGAGAAGGGAGAGAGAAGGCATAGATACGTCTACGGACATTACTTGAGTCAAAGCGGATCTCGCAAACTAGCCGTTCTGAGAAGGCACAAAAGGGCCTTCGATGCTTTCTGAGCCGATGATCGGTGGGGACAGTGCACTAGTATTGTCTGTTCACTCAGACGACGATAATCGAATTTCCTCAATGCGTTGGACAAAGATTGTCTTTGTGCTTGAAGTTGAGGACAATGGCACAATACGTGGTCAATGTTCTCCTCGCCTCCGCGAACGTCACATGTTGAGCCATTACGGTTAGTGCTGAGTAGGCAGGCATTCATGATGGCAACTGCAACCTACAATTGACACAGAAAAGACGCTTCTCGTCGGTAGTGACCTACCGGAGGGCTGAGTTGAAGTGACGGGTTTCCTGACTGGTATGAGCTGGTATCCACTGAATAAGAGATATCGTGGCCTTTTTCTCCTAAGTGATGGACAAGTATCACGATTGCGCACGTCAGCTGATCGTCAGCTTGGATTAACATATAATCGGTTCCAAAATATGCGCAGTGCTCATTTTTTTATTTTGTTACATGTAAATCTCTGTTTATCATATTTTGTGGGAGAAGAAGTAGAAGTAGCAGTAAACAGAGTTTTTCATCGAATATGTAACACTTCAGGGGAATAAGTAATCGTTTCAGCGCGGAATTCTTGGCCAATCCGCCAGTGTGGGTATGAGCCATAACATGAGGCCATCATCGTCATCATCAACAGAAGCGCGCGCATGGGCTCTTCAATTGGCTAAGCGTAGCCACTTGGAACGCTGATCAACGATAAGCCTGAAAGGAAAATATCCCTTTCGTATTTATTCGCTTGTGTTACCCTGCAGGAATGAGCTCGAAGGAATCGCCGGTGCGTGAGAAAGTCAGGGCGTATTGCGGCCAAGGTACGTCTCCTGAGGCCTCGCCTCTGACACCACCAGAGCCTACGGGGGAAAAGTACTCAACGAGAACGCCCTCGCCCACAAACAGTTCGGGCGGGATGCGTGCGAACGTTCAAATTCCCGTAGATTCGAACACGCTGGACAAGTACTCGACGAGAGCGCTTTCGCCCGCATTCAACAAGGGCCGAAGAAGCGTCCAAGTTCCCGTGGATCCGAACACGGTGGACAAGTACTCGACGAGAACGCCCTCGCCCGCGTTCCATCAGGACCGCAGGAGCATCCAATTTCCCGTGGATTTGAACACGGTGCAAGAGTACTCTACGAGAACGCCCTCGCCCGCATTCAACCAGGGACGGAGGAGCGTCCAAGTTCCCGTGGATCCGAACACGGTGGACAAGTACTCGACGAGAACGCCCTCGCCCGCATTCGACCGGGGCCGGAGGAGCGTCCAATTTCCCGTGGATCCGAACATGGTGGACGAGTACTCGACGAGAACGCCCTCGCCCGCGTTCAGTCAGGGACGGAGGAGCGTCCAGATTCCCGGGGATACGAACATGGTGGAAGAGCACTCGACGAGAACGCCCTCGCCCGCATTCAAACAGGGCCGGAGGAGCGTCCAGATTCCCGGGGATACGAACACGGTGGAAGAGCACTCGACGAGAACGCCCTCGCCCGCATTCCACCAGGGCCGGAGGAGCGTCCAATTTCCCGTGGATCCGAACACCGTGGTAGAGTATTCGAAGAGGACGCCCTCGCCCGCATTCAACCAGGGACGGAGGAGCGTCCAAGTTTCCATGGATCCGAACACGGTGGACAAGTACTCGACGAGAACGCCCTCGCCCGCATTCAAACAGGGCCGGAGGAGCGTCCAGATTCCCGTGGATCCGAACACGGTGGAAGAGCACTCGACGAGAACGCCCTCGCCCGCATTCGACCAGGGCCGGAGGAGCGTCCAATTTCCCGTGGATCCGAACACGCTGGAAGAGCACTCGACGAGATCGCCCTCGCCAGCATTCAGCCAGGGCCGGAGAAGCGTCCAAATTCCCGTGGATCGGAGCGATCTTCTGAGTGGTTTTGTCGCCTCGGACGGCACGCAGGTCGTCCAGCACAACGTCTACGTCATCCTGGGCCACGGTACCGTGCAGAGGCGGGTGCTGGCCGCCACAATCCTGTCCATGGTGGCGCTGTTTTTCCACACGCTCGCATTGCGCCTCATTGGACGCGACGTGGACCACTGGTGCAAGCCTCCCGAAGAACTGCTCCACATGTCGCCGCACGAGTGGAGGAACGTGGCCATACCCGTCGAGGCCGACGGGAGCTTCAGCCAGTGCACCGTCTACGACCCGCCCGTGCCGGTGAGCTGAGCGCGTTGAAATAAAACCATTTTGATATTTACAAACAGAGACTACGATGTCAGCAGCATGGTAGACTTGAAGGAAGTAGGTTTACGCGAGACCACTTTTATGAAACAAACATTGCTTACAAGGGGACAATGCGAACGCAAGAGAACAAGAACAACGCGTAACCAATGGGGTGGTGAGACGGCTCTAGAACATACGCTCGTGCGGCTCTTGCGCTTGTGGGAAAAAGCATAGGCAAGCAAGTGGGACAACTTAAGACTATTTACTCTGTTAACTAAGAACACTTTGTGTCCCTAAAGAAGAGCCGAAAGGGTGCATAGTTGCGCCTAAGTTTTCCTCGCGCTGCTACTCGCCAAACCCCATCACCGGGTCTAAAATGACGTCAAATGTTAATGAAGCTGGAGAGAAGCCAACTTTACGCAAGCGACGCCATTTTTACGTAGCCTCCAATGCTTGAGCATCGCAATCCACCGTTTCCGTAATACGCGTGACATTCCATGTAATGTCAGGAATGTCATGGCGTGACATGAATGTCATGTCATGACATTATTGACATGTGTAGCTTGACACCGTGAATAACATGAAATGCATATATGACTATGACGTCTAGTTTAGTAGCGTCTGCTGTCGGGCAAGCGTGTATAGGGCTTTTAGAAATAACTTAAGATCAAAAATAAGATACGAACAACCGAACAACATACACGGAGGACAGGGGCACAAGTACCTGTCCGTGTCTTTTAATTTATTGCCGTTGTCTTATTTTTGCGCCTAAAGCCATCTCTAAAAGCCATGTACCAACTTGCCCGACAACAGACGCTACCAAACTATCGTTAGTGTACAGCTGGCCCTTCTTTTTGTGGTTCTTCTCTCCTCCCGGATGGTTCGGTTATTGTAACCATTATCGCTACTACGCCATGCAGAGAAAGGACTATTTCGTACTGCCTGAATAACGGCTTTCTGCCCTGGGAAGTGGCGAAACCGTCAGACCATCCTTGGGATATGCCCAGCGCGCGTCCATGATTGTTCGTTCGGAGTTCTGGCGCCAAGCGCGTGGTCTGTTTGAATGGCTGCAGCGTCTACGCTTCTCCCAATAGTGTTCGTGGTTTGCGCACACGAAACTTGAAAGTCTCAAAGTGCACCTGTTCCCGTCCTTTATTCGGTTGTCCGCGTCTTGTTTTCTTGCGCCTACAACGATTTCTAAAGGACTATGAGGTACGCAACCTGAATGACATAGCATGCACGTCATGTCATTTATGTCATCATATGAATGACAAGCACGCATGGCATGGCATGAGCGACGTGCGTACATATGACCAATGACACGGCAAGATGACACGAATGGCATGCATGCATCACGGGACATTAA
Source organism: Dermacentor albipictus (assembly GCF_038994185.2). Lineage (NCBI taxonomy): Eukaryota > Metazoa > Arthropoda > Arachnida > Ixodida > Ixodidae > Dermacentor > Dermacentor albipictus. Next base: position 65,901,957 of record NC_091822.1, on the reverse strand, counting down.
TGACGCATCAAGACATGAGCATGAATGACGTGTGTGCTGGACACGACAGGGTCGAAAAAATATGTACACGCTCAGGAAATTGTTTACCTCGCGTATGGCCAGAACAGTTGCCATTCTGTGAGCGTTTGTTGGTTTTTTATCGAAAAGTGTTCCAAACGATGTTGCGGTGATATTCTATGCTGTTAGAAGCGAGATAGAAATTTCCTTTCGCGTGCACCATAAACCTAACCGGCACGCGCGTTGATTGTGCGACTTTCTGTCCCTGGAGGCAGCATTAACCTTGGAGTATATGGGCCTGCGGAAAAAATTGTTGGCCCATATGACGCAGCCGTAGGGATTGTCGAAGTGTTATCGCCAAAGGAGGGCGCGACACAATATTTAGGCGCGTCGTTGGCTTCCATTCAGTTTCATTAGGGCTGTAATGTAATTAAGCAACTTGTAAGAACGTTCCAGCTGCGCGCGCATGAAGGCGCTACGATGCCCAAAAACACTGACTTCATGCGGCGCACGCTGCTTATCCATCGCTCTCGCTGGTCGCGGCGGTGAGGTCGCGGAGAAACGAGAGAAATTTGTTCCCGGGTGAAAATATATTTTTGCTTCGACCATCCCACAACGTGCGAGACGTTTCGACGCTGCTACTTTAGTTCGCGCACTCTTTCATTATGCTTTGACTGCAATGACATTCACGAAAAAATTGCCGACGATTATGTTACTTCGTAAAGCGAAATTTGAGTGAATGCAGCTATTCAGCTGATTCGGCTTTTAACGCGACAGCGTTATGGAGCTCGTGTCGCAGAAAAGACGGTGTCATCGGCGTTAGCGGCGTTGGCCGTCAGCGATAAATCCCAGAAGGCACTTCATAAATAAAAACATCTTGCAAGATGGGCTGGTGGGAATCGAAGCACGGTCTCCGGAGTGTGAGACGGAGACGCTACCACTCAGCTACGAGTTTTTTTTCTTTATTACCTTGATTTCGACACCAATCAAACGCGTACAAAGTAGGTCACATGGTGCAGAAAAATAATATTACATCACTTCGAGAGACTACATATTTAAAAGGCACTCAAAGTGGATATCACAGACACCAAAGTGTCAAGCTCCTGAAACCACTCTTGGGGTTCAATCATGTGCTTGAGGGCATCACGCGTGTACCTAAGACTTTCATTTAGGTGTACCCTCGCAGACCTTTTATCTACGCGCGCATTCCTGACATCCATACGCGTTTTCCACAGGCTGCTCATACACAAAAGCATTATCAAGTCAGCCGGCACTCCCCCTGTGTGTGCACACGGTAAAAACCGAATACCGAAAGGACTTAGCGGCAGGTCTTTCTTCAGAGTCCGTTTGAGAACATCCCACAAGAAAACTGAGTCATGGCAATCCAAAAAGATGTGTTCAATAGTTTCAGGTTTCTTGCATATGATGCAGTTAACAGACCATGGAACAAAGAAGCCCTTGCTTTGCAGCCATGGCTTCACAAGGAGAGTGCCCGAATGCAATTGAAAAAAGGTTTTCGCTGAAGATCTAACCGGCATTTTTCTAACGCGTTTCAGCACATTGCGTTCAGGTCCTAAGTTATACATCATACGGTAAACAGGATGCGGCAAGAAAACATCAACCAGATCACTATAAAGTTTCTTAAGCGTCACTGAAGTCAAAAATTCATTCGATAAATGCGCTTTCAGTAAAGAAAAGGATATAACTTCCCTCAGAAAGCCAATTGGTGTTCGAGTACGTTCATTTGTTGATGAGACAACCCACTCAGGCAAAGAAGAACTCAATCTCACTTGAATAACAGTACGCAGAAATATATCACTTTGGTCCCTTAAGAAAAAGAACTTACAAACAATCTGTTTCAAAAACAAATGTGTTAATCCTAGTCCTCCATTCTTCACCGAATGAAACAAGTTACACCGGCTAGTTCTCTCCCAAGTGGATCCCCATATATATACCGCAAACACTCTGTGAAGTTTCTGCACCGAAATCCTTGCCATGCATAACACTTGTAGTACATAATACACCTTTGTAACTAAAAACAAATTGCAAACACTTGCTCTTCAAAACATCGAAAAATTATGCCCGCCCCACTTTTCTGTCTGATCTTTAACTTTTTTTACTTCTTCGATCCAATACGCAGCACTGTCACGATAATGTTGTAATGGCACCCCAAGATATTTTCCAGGGGTAACGCTCCAGTTCATATTGCAAAAATACTCGGGTACCTGTGTCCAGCTGCCGTGCCATAAACCTAGGCACTTAGTCCAGCTGACAACACTTCCAGTTGCGGCGCAAAAAGAAACAACCTCTTTCATAGTGTTATTCACGCTTTCTGTATCACGTCAAAAAATTGCCACGTCATCTGCATACGCCAGAACTCTAGTCTCATTTCCTGCGTAGATAAACCCACGAATAGATTGACTCTTAATTATTTTCAAAAAGAACGGCTCCAAATACAAGGCAAATAAAAGAGGTGACAAACAGCATCCTTGTTTTACTGATGACTCCACTTTTATACTGGTGCCTATTTTCCTATTAATTACTAGCTTTGCAGTGCAATCTTTGTACACCATTCTTACTCCATCTGTTATCACTGCACCGGCTTTAACATGTTCTAAGAGCAAAAATATGACATCATGGACGACTCTGTCAAAAGCCTTTTCAAGGTCAATTTGTATCATAGCGACTCTGTCTTCTCTTTCATCGCAGCATTCCAGTATGGTCCTTGCAGTATGTATATTCGAAAAGATCGATCTGCCTTCGATACCGCATGTCTGATGGGGGCCCACAAGTTCTTTTATAACGGTCTGCAATCGTCGCACCAGTACTTTAGTGTAAACTTTATAGTCCGTATTCTTCAAGCTTATTGGTCTGTAGGCTTCAACCGCCATAAGTCGCGCAGGATCTTTTGCTTTAGGAATTAAAATAACGTGCGATGTCCGAAAAGAAGGGGGTGCTTCCTTATTCTCGTACATCTCCCTTGTAATGTAATGCTACAGCTATTTCACTTTTAAAGCTCTTATAGAAAGCCCCTCCCAGACCATCAGGCCCCGGTGACTTGCCGGGACTAAGTTCGTCAATCGCATCCTCAACTTCTGAAAGGCTTATTGGTCTGTCGAGCGCTTCACAGACCTCGTCTGATAATGTTGGCAATAATGGCAAGAAGTCAGTTTTATACCTTTCAATATCACATGTCTTTTTCCCCATCAAACTTTCATAATAAGACTCAAAAGCGTACTCAATCATTCCAACATCACTAGTGACTTCCTCTTGATAAGTTATTTCTGTTATTTCTTTGGAAACCGCGTGTTTCTTCTCGTCACTTATTGCTCGCCTGGTAGGCATCTCCCCCATCCATACACTCTCCGCCCTTGCCCTTAATACCGCACCCCTGTACTTTTCTTCATCCATGACTTCAAGTTCAGACTTAACTTCTTTGATTTCTTTCGAAAATAAGCCAGGCGAAGAGCTTTCTGCGCTGAGCATGTATTTTAGCCTAAGGTGTGATTCCTTCTCACGCTCTTTTTTTTGTGATAGACTACGCATGCTCTTTCAATCGCGGTTAATTTAACGTCTCTTTTGAAGAGTTCCCATTCTGCAATGAAGAACGCTGACGTAGTTATGCTGAGCAAATTTTCGAGCTTTTCTTGAACTGCCTTTTGAAAAATCTCGTCTTGCAGAAGCTTATCATTTAGCTTCCATAAGTCCCAGCTGAATTTCGATGGTTTTTGTTTCCTTCCTATGGTTGACATAACGAGGCAATGATCGCTGAAACTAACATGTAGCACTTGATAACTTGAAAATAACGGTACAAAGGTTAACGGAGCATAAATTCTGTCTAGCCTGCCATGACACTGACTTTGATAGTGCGTATACATGGTATGACTTTCGCTTGACAACACATAACCAATGTCTTCGAGCTCTTGTTGCCTTACAATTGAACTTAAAAGCAACGCATTTTTATCACAAACGCTAGTCAACTTAGATTTATCTTTTGGAAAGCAAACACAATTAAAATCACCCAGTAATATGACATGTCTTTCACAGTTCAAGTACTGCTGAATATCACCAAAAAAGACTTCCCGCTCCCGTGCTACGTTCGGAGCATAAACACATAAAGCCCTCCAAGGCATCTCTGAAAAAGTAAAATCGCAGAGGACCATTCTACCATCCTCGGGTGACGTGACGGCTTCAACTACAGCAATACTGCTACGTAAAAGAATCAGGCAGCCTCCACACCTACCCGCCGCATGACATACACTTACGGTATATCTAGGGTGGAAAACGTTAACCATTTGCTCCGTGCATTCATCAGTTGCAATGTTTGTTTCTTGAATGGCCAATAAGTAAATATTATTTTCAATAAGAATACGATTAACTTGGCATGGCAGCCGCTAAGTCCACACACGTTCAACGTCGTGACACAGAGACCAGTCGAAAAATTAGCTACCATTTACCGGGTGGAAAATCTAAACCAATTACCACACATCGTCCGTCTCACATCTGCTACGATGACTCGACGGTCTAGGGAGGCGGACCATGGTTTTCTGGACTTCATAGCCCAATGACGACGGCCGATGCACATCCTGCCCACAAACCCCAGTCCCCAGACCCCAACAACAATTTTTCTAACCCAAGAACGCCTCCGCGTTAGCGGAGGCGTCTGGGTTGTCGAACGGCGTTTGGCTGGAACGCCGGGCTTGGGCTTGAACGCCGGTCGGCGTCCCGGGGTAGCTTTCGGAGGAGGCTCGTCATTCCCAGTCTCTTGATCTTTTTCCTCTAGCTCATCCGCCTCTTCGTGAAGCCTCTCAGCAGGTGCACTACTTGACGTTGGCATCACGGTGTCGTCACTGTAATGCTGTTCGCCGGTCGTCACTTCTGTTGATGTGCACGTTTCTTTGGCCTCTTTTACCTCGACCTCTGTTGAGTTAGTTGGTTCCACCGTCCGATGGCTTGCCTTCATTAACAGTCGTTGCCTTCTTCAGGGGCGTTAACACCGAGGGCTGGGCCTCTTTCCTTCGCCTGCGGCTTCCACTGCGTCGACCACGTCCATCAAGTGATCTGTGACATCTTCCATCAATGCCGGGCCTGTCACTGTGGCATAGGTTCGGACGCACTGGGTCTCGTCTTGGCCGAAACGACGACAAAGCCCACAGCGTGGTACACGGCACTCACGTCGTATGTGCCCGATGCCACGGCATCGGAGGCAGAGGGGAGCTCTGCCAGGGCCGTGCACGAGCGCAACATCTTCCGCCACTCGCAGCTGGTGGGGCAAGTCTTCAGCGGTGACGCCTGCCTTCAGCTTAATAGTGACAGTACGGGTGGTTGACCCTTTGTCAACGCATCCTTGTACCCGCCACCTGTCCCTGGTTATCTCAGTCACCTTTCCAAAAGGCGACAAGGCAGTGCGAACGCCGTCGTCAGGTGCACCGTGAAGGAGCCAGTAGAGCTTGATACGGACGCCTCTGTCACACGGGTCGACGACCACGCAGCGGTGGTCCTTGACATCAAACGCGTCTGCAGCGATAATCCTCTTTTTCCCTTCTTCGTCCTTGAAAGTCACCGCCCACAGATGGTTCATTTGATATGCACCCAGCGCAACCACTTCCGGCAGCGTGCGTCTATTTGTAGTACAAAAATCCCTCACGTGACCTGATCCTAGGTGCCTAGGAACAGCCTCGCTTAGGGATTTTTGAGAAGGCGCGATGCTGGCGCCGAGCGACGCCGTGGCGTGTTCGTCCTCGGCCCGATCATTCTCTGGACTGCGCGTTGTTGAACATTGCTCATGTGATTGTACATGCGTTGCTTGTGTATTGGTTGTAGGTTCTGTGTTACTTGGCGGAAAGCCGTGAGTAGTGGCGATGCGGCAGTGCGGCTTTGGCCTCGGTGAGCACTGGCACTACAGAATCTGCGTTGTGTGACCCGTGCTTTCTTGATAACCCGGCGGTGGTGACAATTGAAATACCGAAGTGGCCTCACGCCTCGGTAGCGAAGTTCTGCGAACCGCGATGTGGCATCACCGTGTCTGACTTTGCTTAACGGACATCGAGGGATGTGCTGCTCGCTACAAGTCATGTAAATGCAACTGCGTCGACCGCCCACTGTTCAGCGCTGAATGTGTGTTTGGTGTGCTGTGCTTGAAACAAGCGGTGCAGCCGCGCAGCGGGGCTGGTGGAGGAGCAGAGTCGCTTAGGGGCTCCGTTTGCGCGTTCACAGACATGTGCTCCCGTCTTGGTCTCATTAGCGGCTGTCGCGGGACTGTGGTGTGCTAGCTCCTTGCCTAGTATGAAGTTTACGACGCTAACACACAGCATGTTCACGTTTTTCCGCGCTATATGTCATTTGCATGACGGCCGAGTTGAAAACGAGACAAATGTCTGTGTTATTTGCATTTGTGTGTGCTAAATTACTTTCTATTGTGGAAGTTCTGGGAGTCTTATTACGCAAGGAGTGCGAACGTAAACATAAACACATATGTGTGTCTGAAATTTCGAATTACCCATAATACCCTTTACGCCTGATAAGTGGGCTACACGGCCTGTGTGAATCGGCTACCGTATGTTGTGACGCTCTTCCGTGTGGTAGACTGATGCATGGTGCGCGTTTATTTCTGTACCGTTGTAAAAACCATTTGTTTATTCACTCGATACAAATGTACGGCTTCTTCGCCGCAGTACATTTTAGTTACACGGTGAAGTATACTAAAAGTGGGAGGGGCCGCTGTCAGCCAGCATAGTATGTCCACTTAGGCGACCTGAGAGGCGGCGGGTGCGCGAGTGTATAATTAACCCTTATTTATGGTCCAGTGACAGTGGCCCCTTTCCACTTTAGTATGCTTCACCACAGTACATTGCTTATGCTTCACCGCGAAATATTAGTGTATTGCGAAAAAGATAACCGTAAAAAGCCTAATTATGCAACGTTTCTTTCGTAGCTTGCTACACCGCCATACAGGGGTGTAAATAAGCATCGTGCAGTAAAGCATACTAAGAGTGGAAAGGGCCCATAGGTTTACACTGTGCTCATTATTTTCAATTGTGACATAATTTGCAAGTGCATCTGTGCTCGTGAAAAGCTTCATTGACAATTCTTTGTGCATTACAAATTCATATTGCAGGGAAGCTTACTAAAGCACATTCGCCGTTATGGTACGTGTTATTCACCTTCAATGCAGGAGCACAATGCGGACTCTTGCCCCTGCTTTTGGCTGGACTGCACATGCTCTTTGAGAATTGATTCATTGTTCATAAGTGCACTGGTACTTTACTCTAAACTGGAGGGCTCATGTTAATATGGAAGCACAATTTTTATTAAAGGGACAAGATGTTGCCAAGATGGTTGTAGCACAGCTTTTTTTTTCTTCCAGACACCTTTTCTACTTGAAGGTTCCATTGCAATGTTTCGAACCTCTTTGAACCAGCACATAGTGTATATAAATATTGGGCACTGATTGGGAACATCACCTAAGTTCATGCCTATCTATAGAAAAAAGATGTAGCACGACCAGACAAAATAAAAGAAGGGGGTGGGCTGGAGCAATACTAAGTGTTAAATGGTGCATTATCCTTTCCCTTGAGCTTACCGTTTTTGTGCTCTTTATGTATCCTCCGCAGTAACTATGCGAGTGTTGAACTTGAGCTTGTTGGTTTCAAGTCTCGTGGTTGTTACTAACAGAACAGTGTGATAAACGAACAAGGGCTTGGAGGCATCAGTTCACCTTGCTTGCCTCATGGTGCTGCTTCATAAGCACCGTGCGCATCCTGGCCAACTAGGAAGGGAGGTTTGTTGCAATTGCTTCTGAACTTTATTGCCACCAAACCAACAGTGCTCTCAATGACAGCTTTTGGACAGTAGAATGCTTGCACCCAGCAAAGTCTTAATAAGGAAGCATTCAGGATGTGCAAAATGGGCTTTTGAAGCTGGCAGCATTATTGAAGGGGCTTTGGCCATCTGCCCTCTTTATGGATACACAAAAGTGATTTCCTCATTAAGAGGGATTGTTTCAGAAGTTGTTACTTGGCAACTGTGTTGGGCGTTTAGTAGCTTGTCTTTGCCCACTGTTAATAACCTGTTCCTTCTCCAGTGCCCCTGTGAAGTGCCTACTTTTTGGACACAATGTGCTCTCCATGCATGCATGCATTTTTAGCTTGTAAAGATGTCTATTACCCCTTGCCTCAAGCTGATCCTTGCTGATGTCACCCAAGAAGGCATTGGGGAGTATGGCAATGCACACTTACAAAACACTGTTGATACCAGTGAAAGCAAACTAATGGAGCTACTGTTTTTTTGTCCACTCCATCTTTGCTAGTTACAATGAGCAATGTCCGAACAGAAGGCATATGTAGTTGGTCGTGCATAGCCTGCGCACTAAGACTTCTTGGCATGTTATGACCTTAGCACAGTGTTTATTAGTAAAAACCTTCTGATGTGTTGATGACTTCCTTCTCTTTATCATACTTTGCCTGTTGGAGCCAGCAAGTGGGTCAATCAGATGTTCAACCGGCTTCCCACTAGTTTTCCCAGAGTCTCCTTTACCAGGGTGCTGCTCATCGATATCTGTTTTCTTGACCTTGCACTGCACTTCAACCATGGCCTCACCTGCTGAACCTATAGCATGCGATCAAAAAAGTGCTATACATCATGTTGCTCCAAACTCGTGACAGGTGCTACAAGGCCTTGAGGAACACCCTCACTTATTTACGCCCTCATCGTACTGTACGAAGCTTCACATGATAAGTGCGAGAATTAACATCTGCTGGTTTTTCAGTGTTATTCCTGTCCAGCTTGCTGAATGCTATCCTGAGTGTTTCAAAAGCAAACGACCGCTGCTGGACAAGAAGTGCTTAAAACAAGGGTCGCTATAACCACATATGTCACACGAAATAAAGAAGGCCACAGTATACGGGCGGTTTACTTCATATCCGACACGCTCAATTGGTTCTCTCTTTGCTAGTGAGTGAACTTAACTTGCCGCTAATACATGGCCTGTGACAAACTATGTGCAAGATGCTGTGTCCCCTGCAAAGCTGAAGATGTGTATGAGATCCTGACACCCTGCAGCGGCTTCTACACTGGGCAAACAGGCTAGTTTAAAAACGGCTGCCTTTACTAATATGCTAATAACATAAAAACGGGCAGAAATTGGGCTATTTATTGGACCCAACTGCAGGTGCAAGCCACTCTTCCACCAGATGTGTGTTGTTCACAGAAACTGGAGCTATACAAATGCAGATAAAAACAATGATGTTTGAAAGTAGTAGAGTTGAACTATATTCTGCACAAGCAGTGCTGTCTGCAGCGCTGGTACCTTATAGCCACAATTCATGGCTGCACCACCATGCAAGGGCACTATTCTTGAATTATTAACTTCTATTATATTTATGGTGGCCATATATTGCAATTACATATCATCCACATTGTGTGCAATATGGTTAAATGTCAATTATGATAGCCATTCCTAACCTGAAATGCAACAGAAGAGCAAATATAAGCAACAAATTGCAATTCAAAGAGACAAAAGACAACCAGTGCACAGGATAAGTGACAGACTTCCTTTTATTGAAAAAGAAACGTGATAAGTGTCATGCGAACAGCAGTGGGTAGCAATCTTTCAAGCTTCGGTGACAGGGGCAAAACTTAGCAAAATGCTACAATCACGCTGTAAAACGGCCTTGGACACAAAAAACCTACATCATATTGTACAGAATGAAAGGGCAAGACTCCATCTAAGAACAGTCCATGGCACCACATAATTGAAATGGTGTAGAAAATGTTGACATACCCTACCCATTAAAGAAAAAGCAACAAACATAGAAAACACGCCTTAAAATGCAATGTGCAGAGTCTGAAACCAAGAAAGAAGCCCGAAAAAGGTTTCGCTAAGTCTTTCAATGATTAAAATTGTCAAACTGTATCCGCACTTCTTAATGAACCTGCACAGCTGAAAAGGAAGCAAGCCCAATAGCAGGGATGCAAAAAATGTCACCGAATAAATATACTTTGCTTACCAACGATACCTGTGATTTAGTTGTGGTCCGTGTACAAACTTTTCTTGTTTAGAATGGTTTAGCGGATAGGGAAAAAATGACCATAAGAGCACCAGGTGTATGCATAGTCTACGCACAAAAAGCCACTGCTTTGTTACTTTTTTTTCTCTCTACTGCTATTCAGGAGTATTTAAGTGCCTTAATAGCACTGCTAACGTCCTACTGCAAAACAAAATTAGGCAAGTTGTGGCATAAAGAAAATTTCAGTTTCGCTCATGATGTGAAACCATGATGCTGTAGCTGGTGAAATATGCACAGGAAGCTTGCTTCATGCAGTGTTTGTTGAAGTGAACACTTGCCAATGCAAGTCGGTAATCTCCTTAAAAAGGTAAAATAAGTAAGAGTTGCATTTATTTGTGGGAGTTGTGCCTCACAGTGTTGAAGTGGAAAGACTCTGCTTTTCTTCCTCCTCTTTCATATCCGGACATAGCCACTGATCCACACCAAATTAACCCTTTCGCTTCTTACTGCTGAATTCGTTTTGGTTTTCTCAAATCTATATTTGGGCTACCCATTGCTAGGTCTCGCGCTTTGCTTGAGGAAAATAAGACACCAACAGCTCCATCCAGTAAATCTGAGAAGCCAAGTACTAGAAGAAGATTAATGATGCAGATGCACCCAATCATCTTCATCACATGCAAGAAGAAAATTTAACATAGGACTTCACAAGTGGAAAGGTGATGTGTAAGAACTTGAAGGTGTGGGTGCCAGCTCTACATACAGTACGCAGACATTGAGCAGGTGTTAGCCAATCATGGCACCTGTTGGCTAGATCACGCTCTCCGAGATCAGTATTCACCACGACTGTACCTTTAGCAGAGTGGCTGAAATGTAGAATTGTGAACTGCCACTCTTTTGATTGTATGTTTGAATCCTTGCAGCACAATGAGAACTTTATTTGCAATATTCTAGCAAGAAATTCGGGAATTCCAGTGACAACACCAGTAGACATCATAACAACTAGGGGAGTTAGTCCATACCAGCTATTGCTGTAAAAAAGACTGGCATAAGCACAAGAATTGAGATGGCCACACTACATGCCTTTGTTCTGGTAGTGGTCCACTACTTTGGTGCTACAGTTAATGATCTCCACTGTCACTGGACATAATAAGAGTTCTTTAATTATACACTCGCGCACCCGCCGCCTCTGAGGTTGCCTAAGTGGACATACTATGCTGGCTGATAGCGGCACCCTCCCGCTTTTAGTATGCTTCACCGCGTAACCAAGCTGTACTGCGGCGAAGAAGCCGTACATTTGTATTGAGTGAATAAACAGATGGTTTTTACAACAGTACAGAAATAAACGCGCACCATGCATCATTCTACCACACGAAAGAGCGTCGCAACATACGGTAGCTCATTCACACAGGCCGTGTAGCCCACTTATCAATCGTAAAGGGTATTATGGGTAACTCGAAATTTCAGACACACATATGCGTTTATGTTTACGTTCGCACTCCTTGCGTAATAAGACTCCCAGAACTTCCACAATAGAAAGTAATTTAGCATACACAAATGCAAATAACACAGGCATTTGTCTCGTTTTCAACTCGGCCGTCATGCGAATGACATATAGCGCGGGAAAACGTGAACATGTTGCGTGTTAGCGTCGTAAACTTCATACTAGGCAAGGAGCTAGCACACGACAATCCAGCGACATCCGCGAATGAGACCTAGACGGGAGCACATGTCTGTGAACGCGCAAAACCGAAGCCATTCTGCTCCTCCGCCACCCCCGCTGCACGGCTGCACCATTCGTTTCAAGTACAGCACACCAAACACACATTCAGCGCTGAACAGTGGGCGGTCGACGCAGTTGCATTTACATGACTTGCAGCGAGCAGCACATCCCTCGATGTCCGTTAAGCAAAGTCAGACACGGTGATGCCACATCGCGGTTCGCAGAACTTCGCTGCCGAGGCGCTAGGCCACTTCGATATTTCAATTGTCACCACCGCCGGGTTATCAAGAAAGCACGGGTCACACAACGCAGATTCTGTAGTGCCAGTGCTCACCGAGGCCAAAGCCGCACTGTCGCACCGACACTACTCACGGCTTTCCACCAAGTAACACAGAATCTACAACCAACACACAAGCAACGCACGCACGATCACATGAGCAATGTTGAACAACGCGCGGTCCAGAGAACGATCACGCCGAGGACGAACACGCTACGGCGTCGCTCGGCGCCAGCCAACCTTGGCGCCAGCATCGCGCCTTCTCAAAAATCCCTAAACGATGCTGTCCCTAGGCACCTAGGATCAGGTCACGTGAGGGATTTTTGTACGACAAATAGACGCACGCCTTACGGCATGAGAGACAGCCGTGTAAGAGCGTCTCGAAAATGTTCCACTCTGTAAGGCCTCGCCTTAACGTCACCATGTAAAAACACCATATGCAGAACGGACGCACCTGTTGGCAGCGTTGGTAAAATCATTTGGTAGTCCTGACCTGGTTTTTCAGTTGACCTGATACCGCGGCCCAAAAGGTTCGCTGGAGGCGCTCGCGAAGAGCCCGACATTCCGCGTCCGCTCACCTCGGTGGCTGAAGAGCCACCCAGCCACGAGTTGGATGGTTCAAAGTAGAACAAAAGCACATATAGTGAATGCGGTGTTGCCTTAGAAACGTGCCGTAGAAAGTTATACTGCGGTCTATATCGGCAATTATGACCATGTAACATACAGAAGTCGCAGTTTCACGAGTAGTGAAGTACGTTTCCGCTACATTTCTTCTGCTCTCTGCGCACACGCAGCGCCATCTTGCGGCAAACACAGAAGACCCCCTCCTCGCTATGTACGGCGCTGCCCCGACATGTGGCGCGCCACTTGCCCCATGATCGCGTCCGCCTTCATGGCGCGTTGGGGCCCGGCTATCTGTGCCGATCGCGACGTTTGGCTGGCGTAGCGCGTTTGAGCAGGCGGTGCGAACGGGGTGCGATAACGCTATCGCGTTCCACTCTTGAAGGCGAAGCTTAAGCGTCCTCCAATTTTTTGATATATTGAGGGAAATAATTCTAGCAAGACTTGTAGGTGCAGTTACAAACAACGTTTTATTCATGACACATATTCCCTCTTAAAGAAACACTCCACTCCCACTTCTTGATTGTCACGAAGGAAGCTTTGTGGTCGGAGAAATACAAGGATACATGCTCGACTTCCTGCACCAATACCTTTTTCGGCACAGCACACCTCTGCATTCTGGCGGCGACGGGTTTGGGCCTCTGCTCGGGCAGCTCGTTTAGCAGCAGCGGTAGACGAAGGGCTTCCACTGGCTGCCTCGCTCATGGCTCAGAAAGAGGTGACTGAGAATAAACTATTTATATAGGCAGACGGATGATACGAATGAATGACATGTATGAATCAATGAAATAAATGAATTTTATTTTCATAAATGTACAAGTTTATGGAGGATATCAGCAAAAAAGTTGCGAAATAGGAACTTGACTAGTCCTTAAACCTTCTCAGGACAGCAGCAGCAGCAACCAACACATGGCAAAAAAGGAGGGTAAGAGAGAAAGAACAAAAACAAAACAAAACCTATAAACGTTCTCATGCAAGTGTTCATACAGCAGGTAGCAATAGAAAAAATACTCAACTCAATAAAAAGAAGCCTACTTATACAGAGATTAAAGGCTAATAGGCATCAAAGTAATTTATTAACTCGTTTTTACTGCAAGAAAAAACAAACAGTCCCTGGCTGGGACTATTAGACTACAGAACGTCAACACTCGAAGACGGCAGGTCGCCAGCGGAGCTGTTGATGCGCCAAAGCCTTCGTACACGAATCCCTGACTTTCTACTCTCTCCCGAGTCGCAGCCCGTCAAACATAAAAAGAACCTGCAAAGAGGCCAGCGGCTACCACCACATCAAGAAGGTGATATTGTTCGAGCTATGATTAGCCGAAGCCGGCGCTTCAAAGGCAGGGTGTTTAAGCTGGTGTGCCCACGCTCGTACTTGGTTCTCACAGAAGAGGGAAGATTGCTTCGAAAAAACCGTCGACACCTTAGGCGAACAGCGGAACCTTTCAACGAGCAACACACGTGCCCGGTGGTTTCGCAAGCGGAAAGTAGGGCAACGTCTGTGGGCATGCCATCGAAAAGAAGTGAAGCTGCTTGGGGTTCGCCTACGTAATTTAACAGCCCAACGTGCACAACGAAGGAAGCGATGCCAGCAACTTTACGGGCACAGCCATAGTCACCGCATGAGCAGGCTCTCCTTACCCCCGTTACGAGCCCGTGCCCCATGGTGCAGAGGTCGAGAAGGGAGAGGCTCTCTAGAGGCTGACTGTCGATCTGGAACTCCTGTTCTCTTAGCTGGCTATTGATGATTATCTTTGTCTTCTGCATAATAATATTCAACCAGATCCTTACGCTCTCTTTATTAAGGTCATCAATCATTTGTTGTAAGATGTCCCCAGTGTTGCTGAGGAGGCCAATAACATCTGCAAACACAAGATTGTTGAGATATTCGCCCTTGTTCCTCACCCCCAAAGCCTTCCCAGTTTAATTGCTTGAATACTTCTTCAAGCACGCAGTGAATAGCATTGGAGAGATTGTGTCTCCTTGTCTGAGCCCTTTCTTTATTGGTATATTCCTACTTTTCTTGTGCAGAATCAAAGTACCTGTGGAATCTCTGCACATATATTCCAAAATATTTACGTAAGCATACTGTACTCCTTGATTACGTAATGCCTCTGTGACTCCTGGTATGTCTACTGAACCAAATTCCTTTCCGTAATCTATGGAAGCCATAGAGAGAGACTCTGCGGATTTCTCGATTCCTTGATTGTTGACATGGATGTGATCCGTTCTAGTGTGTCCCTTTCTGAAGCCAGCCGGTTCCCTTGGTTCATAGAAGTCCAGTATTGCACTTACGCTAACGAAAATTATCTTGGTGAATATTTTATGTAATGCTGGAAGTAAGTTAATGCACCTATAATTTTTCCATTATTTAATGTCTCCCTTCTTGTGGATTAGTGTAATGGTAGTAGTGGTAGCTGCTTTATGAAACACGCGCACATTCTAAATACTTTTGTTCTGTTAAGTACTATTTCATGTGAAAAACAACCTTCAGCTGATGTCTGCGTCGCTGTGAGCAGGGTTAAAAGCGGGTCGCCTCGGCTGCTTGATGGAACCGGCGAGGTACCGGCAATACGACGACACCGGCTGTGTACTCCCGCCCAATCAGCGCTTCTGGCCGTGGCCGTCCGATCGCTCCAACTCTGTACAAACTGTGTATATTTTATTTCGGACGCGCAAATTCCTTAGCATGTTTAGGCGCGATAATGGCAGCTACACTGAAATTAACGCATCTGTAACAGCCCTGCTTTCGTATGCGAACGTTTTATCGACTATCTACACTGTAGGTGGCTGAATTCCTTGAGATGAAAATAAATTTGAATGTGACGTGCTATGAGGTGCATACTACGCGCTCGACCTACACTCATTGCTAATCGTAATCTAGCTTTGCCGCAGTGCGGATAAATATTATAGTGACACCATATTAACGATCCTGAGATCCTACGTTGGCTAATGCACGGCACGCAAAATAAGCTAGAAGCTGAAGTGTTGCGAAATGTTTCGCGCATAATGGATGATCGGGTATCAGAATGCAACTTTCGCTTTTCACCAAGGCACTCCATTGCTTGCGACGAATATACGGGGATGTAACCAATGGTATTCTGTCAGCAGTGATATACTGCTCCAGGAGCATTTTTTTCATAACTGAAATATCGATAATTGGATGAGAATAAATAAAGACCTTTTTAATTTCTGAATTGAGGGCGGAAATTTTGATAGAAAATAACAATAGTGTTTAGAACACCCGATTCGGTTGATTTCATTGTGCTATGTCTTGCGTAATTATTTCTTCCGCGTTATAAAGAAAACGCGCGAAATATGAACAGAACCGCATGATCACGCGTCCGCGCACCTCCATACCAGCGTTACCACGCGTCGTTACGCGTTACTTCCAATCGCATGACGCGAAATCGCGTGTACGTGGTGTTTATTCGCTCTGATTCGCACGTGCCGTTGTTTTCCTTCTTATTGCGTCTTCTACGTGGCGGAGATAACATGAGTTTGGATATGCGGACAAAATTTCACTGCATACTTCTTTTTGGCAACACACTCAGGTCTTTTTCTACTTCTGGCACCTCGTTTTCGAGTTCATGGTTAGGTTTTGCGCTCCTTCCTTCAGAAGTCACCCCAGCTCTATTAGATCCAAAGGGCCGCAACCCTTCGACTTGACAGCCTTGAGCGTAACCAGCGACTAGAGACATTAGTTGAAAGATAATAATGACTGGTTACCCGGACGTTAGCATCTGTGTGTCCAAGGAGTTGGTGGGTGCCTGGCGGCATTTTTAACAAGCCTGAGCCGCTGACAGGGCTGCCTAATGGTAACACGATAACCTCGGCTACAGTTCTAGACGCGTGTAGTTAGATAACGGCGTTCGAACAGGGAATGAAATTAAAGGAAATGTCAATAAGCACAGTCTTTTCTTTCGCCATAGACAAAAATCGAGAATTATTATCGCTAATGAAGAACGACTAAAGACACACCTCAAACATGTCGAAACATGAATCGAGGATAGTTCCAGCACCACTTATAAAGAGCGCCGAGCCGCAATGCTGGTACGCGCTTCTCGCAAGCAACATTCATCGCAGAAGCACGCGTCGCGCTAGAACTGTGCATGCGAAATGAAGCTGCGTCACCGCGCCGTGGTGCTGCACGACCAGCGGCACCGCCGGAAACAGGCATATCACAAATAGCTTCAAAAATGTCTCATACTCAAAAAGCCGTTCATATTGCTACAGAACAGTAGTCCTTATGTCCATGTACGTCAGAGGTCCGTGGGGCGCAGATTACGACGACGATTAGCGGTTAGCGCGCGCTGTTGCCTTTTTGCTAAACGTAGCGTATCTGTGAGCCTACTTGCATATAGCGTCGCGTCTGCGTCTTCCCGCGTAACAATATAGTGCACCGGCACGCTAAGCACAAGCGGAGGTTCTATGGAAGGACCAAATGAGCTTTCGGCCACGTTGAGCTACCAGGCTTATTGAAAAATTATCGTGGCATGAATGTTAGGGTGATGTTTGACAAAGATGTTGAGCTACTCAAGTCATGTATAGCCACCGAGTTTCGTCGGTCGATTAGCAATATTGTCTGCAGCTTCTACCGTGCGTATAGTATCTCTCCAAATGTAGTCATCTTGCTGTTTTTCCTCTAACAAGATAATAATGCATTTAGGCTTCCGCGTAGTTAGATGCTTTCAGTTAAGGAATAGGATTGAAAGTAGTTGCAGTAACGC
The DNA here is from genome assembly GCF_038994185.2 of Dermacentor albipictus. Taxonomy (NCBI): domain Eukaryota; kingdom Metazoa; phylum Arthropoda; class Arachnida; order Ixodida; family Ixodidae; genus Dermacentor; species Dermacentor albipictus. The sequence continues at coordinate 65,884,605 of NC_091822.1, read as the reverse complement.
AATACGGTTGGCACTTAGCCGAACTTCAATGTTGCTATTCTGAATTAGAAACTGCTGATGCGTATATATTAGGGCGTACGCGGAGTAGTCACAATTAATTTAAATCTGCCGGAACCCTTACTCCAGCAAAATTAGTAGTGCAGATTTCCTTTGTCCCTAGACTGTGTCGCGTCTTCGTGAACTGCGCCTGCTTGGTGCGCATTTCGCCGAGCGTAGGAAGCTGCGGCCACCTCGAGTAACGATGCAATGAGTGAGCAATGCTCGCACGCAACTTGAATCGCGTATGTAGAAAGATTTTCGACGAGTTAAGCTGGCGTATTCCGAAACCACGATCTGCATGTATCCAATGCAGATCGGATTGGAAGAGGAGCGCCGCGTAGTTAACTGCGACAAGTGGGAGTACGACATCGGGAGCACCGAGGACAGCATCGTCAGCAACTACGACCTGGTGTGCGGGCGCCGCTGGCTCTACGAGTGCTCCTCGTTTGTCTATATGATGGGTGCGATGCCCTTTGCCCCCTTAGCCGGCGTACTCTCGGACAGGTGGGGCCGCAAACCGGTCATCATGGCCACAGTGAGCGCCCTGCTGCTGGCCACCCTTTGCACCGCCATGGCTGACACCTTGGTGCTCTTCCTGCTCGCCCGATTCTTCGAGTGCGCCGCCTGCAGCTCGTCCACGCTCATACTCTTCACGCTGCTCTACGAAGTGACCGGGGACGAGCGGCGAGCTGCGTACAGCGTGTGGGCCACCGGACTGGCGGCCATCTTGTGCCCACCTTTCCTGGCACTCGTTGCACTGTTCGAGCCACGCTGGACGCTGTCCCAGGTTATCATCGCGGTCCCAACGGTGGTTCTGGCTGCCTATTGCCTGCTTCTGGATGAATCGCCCAGCTGGCTCCTGGCCACCTGCAGGCTGCGCGATGCCGAGCGCGTTCTCCTGGCGGCAGCCAAGTGCAACGGCCAGGACGAAGACACGGCGAGGGCCACGTTCACCGCCCTCAAACAACAGATTAAGAGACGCCAGCAAGTGTGCGAGTCCACCATGGGCATCGTTCCCAAGGAAAGCGTCAGCTGTGGCACCGTCGTGCCGCAGGAACACATCGTGCCCGTGTCCGTGTGCTGGTTCACCCTGAACTTCGGCTACTACGCGATCGAGCTGCGGTCACTCGCGCCCAGGACAGCGTGGGTCCAGGCGGCGCACCTTCTGCTACAGTTGGTCTTCTACGTGCGTGCCGCCCGGACCGTGGTCGGGTGGGGCTACCGCGGCACCCTCACCATATTCCTCGGTCTGCTTTGCCTGTGCACGCCCGTGCACGTGGTGGCGGTTTTCCACCAAGACGCCATGCTGGTGTCGTTGTGCGGCGTCCTGGTGGCATGCGCGTGCGCGGCGGCAATGAGCGTCACCTACGGCTACACGACTGAGGTATTCCCGACCACGGTTCGCGCCACCGGCCTCTGCGTGTCGTATTCCTTCGACAGGCTCGGCGCCCTGCTCGCGGTGGCCTCGTCGGCGGCGAGCAGTCATCGAGTCGTGCTCGCCGTCGACGCTGCCGCGGCGGCGATGATGTTCGTGTGCCTTGCTGTGGTGCGGTGGCTGCCCGAAGTGTTCCTGAAGCGAAGGCGGCAGCACCGTCTCCTCGAGCTGCCGAGGAAACCCGAGGAGCGGAGGGAGGCTCGCAAGGCATCCTTGTCGCAAAATGCGGGGACCAGAAAGAAGTCGCGCTCACGCTCTGCCAGTGCTGTGACCGAATGACCTATGCCGAGTCTTGATGTCGCGCTGGCTGTTCTTGCGAAGGCACGTGATATCGATTACACCACATCGATTTGAGACAGACCTCACTGATAATGATTAGGGCAAACATTCTGTTGTGTAACAATAGGGAAGGCTTTTTAGAAAGTACTATGGTGAAGTGAGTCTTCGTTTTTAGTGCTAGCGAAATTGAACAGCTGTGTTTAGCTTTTATTTCATAGTGACTTGAAGTTTGTCGTGTGACACGTGCGTTGAGTTTCCTATAAACTATACCAGAAGGGCGCCCGACAAACTCTAGAAGTGAGGAACACTGTTTATTGATGGCCTACCATTTTCTTAAAGATTAAGCTTAGTTCTGCCCAATTACGAATGTGCTTGAGCGCCTGCTTAGGGCGCTCCTGCTCTATAATATGTCTCGGAACTGTGCATATTTTTTGAATTTTGTGCTTTGTTAAATGATGCCACACGAATTGACTGCTTTACTCTCAGGTGGGCGGCTACATTTTTTACAGATATTTGCAGCGCAGTTCTGAAGTGGTATAAACATTGGGTTTTTAAAAAGCTGAATATATCATCATCTACTGCGCATCCTTAAGAAGCTTTGAATCCGTTTAAGGAATGCCCTCTAAATGATTGTAGTCTTGTTTTTTCTATACGCGTATGCTCAGCGGAAGTATGTAGCAGTAAAACATCCAAAGCTACAATTTTTTCTACAACATTGCATGATTACGAAAGACCGTACGTAAATTTTTGTTCATAACTGGAAAAAATATCCACACGTAATTGATTAGATAGAAAGATGTATGCCTGTAAAGAGGCCCAAGGAATAGTTCCCATCTACCTCGTGTTTCTCCCTTAAATCAGACCATAGTTTTCTAAAATGAACACAGATTCTACGGGAATGTGGATACCGTTCGTCGTCACTTCCCTCCGAAACCGAGCTCAGCCTGGCCCCATCTGTCATCTGAACGACTCAGGTGAAATCCACTGAGAGGTAACGGTACCTGACCGTTTACGTCGAAGAGGCAATGATCAGTACAACCAGCGAGCCTCTCCACTGAGGAGCTTGATCACTTACTAACCTGTGTTAGCTCTTGAGACTAAACTTGTATCAATGCTCGAGAAATTGAGGAAACCATTGTTACTTGGTTATTGGACTTGCGCATCCCGTCCTAATGTGCACGCATCTCGTCCTAATGTGGTCTAAAAATGCCCTTCAAACTGCGGTACCAAATGCTATATGCAAACAAAAAGTGTTACATGTATGATGCTTCCGAGAATTCTGTCTGCGAAACGCCTTCCTTTCACCCCGACACCACTTTGCCAAGTACCGATGCCCTTTACCCGAGGGCGACCCGGTCAGGCCGTACCTACTCTGCCGCTAGCTAGGACAATGCGAGGGGTGGTGGCAACCTGCCATTGCTTTCCGTGCTTTCTACACATATTCGCAGTCTTATCGCGAAAAGAGACAATCTAAGCTCCTTAATTAATGATGCAGACGCTGGTATAATATTGCTGACTGAAACTTGGCTATCTGACAAAATTTCAACCCGTGAACTTTTTCAGTGCGAGAGGAGATTCACCGTATATCGTCGTGACCGCGCTGAGAGAACGGGTAGCGGTGTCCTCATTGCCGTGAATGAATGCTTTGAATGCACTCTTTTGAACATTCCATGTAATTTAGAAATAGTGTGGTGTTGTGTAACCATTGCTTTCAGAAAGATGGTTTTTGGAATGTGTTACCGCCCGCCTAACTCCAACAGCTCTTTTTGCTAGGCAATTCATGATTTCCTAAGCCAGATTTCAGTCAGATTTCCCGGTATACCGGTTTTTCTTCTAGGTGATTCTAATTTTCCATCAATGCAATGGTCTTATTTATGTCCACTTGAGGAACCTGCTTCCGCCGAAACTAGTAGCTTCCTAGCCACATGCTTGGATTTCAACTTATCACAACTAGTCCGCCTTCCTACACGTGTTACTACTAGACATCATCCTTACTAGATTTGATACTAACGTCATCACCTGAAATTGTATCAGCAATACCTCACCTGCCAGGGCTCAGTGATCACGACGTGATACATTTTTCTATCTCTGTATCAACTGCGAAAAGCAAGGAAGAAAAACTTTACTTGGTCCTGCAAGTAGTGATAATTAACCACTAAGCGGGCTGCTCCCACGTCAGGGCCGGAAGGCCAAGCCTCACGGCCACGTCGTGAGCCTGCTGAACAGCCCAGAATTGTTCATCCAGGTCCGGGCTGCGAAGTGCAGCCTCCCACCTGGACGCATCCTTGATCGCCGAGTCTACAATTATTTCGCAAGACCAGAACATGTGTTCGAGGGTAGCTAAAGCCCCACAATCTTGGCAATAAGGCTCTTAATACGTTTCCGGATAAAACATATTCAGTCTCCGTGGGCATGGATAAGTACCAGTATGTAGTAAGCGTAATGTAAGTGCCTGAGCCCTGTTTAGTTTAGAATGCGGCAAACTGTAAACCCTGCGATTAAGAAGGTAATACTTCGTGATTTCATTGTTTGTGGAAGGGGAGTCTCTGTTCTCGGGGAGTACCGCCACGCCGTTGCGCGGGGCAGAGCGGAGGGTAAGATCTCGCGCTGCCTCATGAGCGGAATCATTTAGATTCGGAGGGGCTCCCTCGATCACCCCAAGGTGAGCAGCGAACCAACATAAGTAATGTTGAGAGATCTCACATGCCTGCATAATTTTAAAAGCAACCTTAGCCACCGAGCCCTTCTCAAAGGCCCTAACAGCCGACTTTGAATAGCTATATACAAAAGGCCTGCGCCTGTCAACCAGGGCGAGCGCAATAGCCGCCTGCTCCGCGACCTCTGGCCTATCAGTCCGAATGGTAGCAGCGTTAACGACACTTCCCTCAATGTCCACGGCAACTATGGTTAAACACCTTCTCTCCACGTTAAAAGAAGCATCGACGAAGCCAACCTTCTGATTCTCATCACGAATGAGTCTCAGCAGGCAAGCTCCCCTGGCCTTTCTTCTACCAACATTTCGCTCCGGATGCATGTTCCTGGGAACAGGCTTGACGTGATACCGATTCGGGACCTTCAAGGAAATACCGGCAAGCACTTTAAACTTATCAGAGATTATAATAAAGCTAACTTTGACGCTATCAACACCGATCTTTCTTCCTTCCTCGACAGTTTTTATATGCCTTACACCGACGCATCAGGCGAAGAATTGTGGGCCTCATTTTAAGATAAATCAATGCATCTAATAAACAAATGCATTCCTTTAAGAAAGGTTTATCAATCATCTAACGCGCCGTCGTACATCAGACACCTTAACCGACTATATAACAAAAAAGACAGACTTTTACGTGCTGCAAAACAATCGTCAACTACTGACAAGTGGTCCGCTTATGCCGTCGCAGCAAAAGTCTACTCCAATGCTTTAAAAGAAACTAAATTTAATTTCTATAACAGCACGCTTCCATCGTTACTCAGAACGAATCCGAGACGCTTTTGAAACGTCGTGAAAAGCCGCGATAGTCAGCGTATAACTCTTACTAATGAATTAGGTGAGATAATCCCAAGTCGTTATTGTGCGCCTAGACTTAACATCGCTTTCACCCATTCATTTTGCCCCACTCACTCTGGCAGCCCTCCACCATTCATAGCACCTAGTTTCTTTCCAATGGAACCGATTTTACTCGACTCATCCGGTATCTGCTCTATTATTAAGAATCTAAAAAGATCCCCTTCGTGCGGTATTGATAGCATTACGTCCAAATTCTTGCAGGGTACTACCGAATATAGTTCGATTATATTATACTTGTTTTTTACAAAATCTCTGCCCAGAGACTGGAAAAAAGGAAAGGTGATTCCGCTTCACAAGTCCAGCGACACCGATAACCCATACAACTACAGACCTATTTCCTTGACATCAGTACCATGTAAAATATTTGAACACATAATTTTTTCTCATCTTGTCAACTTTTTGGAATCAAATCGTTTTTTTATAAAAGTCAACATTGGTTCCGTAAGTCCTCATGCGAAACGCAGTTATTAACATTTTGTAGCGATCTCCATACTTTTCTAGACGCTGGCTTTATAGTAGATTGTATATGTTTAGATTTTGCAAAAGCCTTCGACAGAGCTAACCACCACTTACTCCTACTAAAACTCAGCCAGCTAAATAATGATCCCCTGGTCTTCAACTGGATTCGAGAGTTTCTTTCTAACCGTACACAATATGTAAGCATTAATGATAATGAGTCTCCTGAAGTTCCGGTCGGTTCAGGGGTGCCTCAAGGCTCTGTTTTAGCACCCTTACTTTTCTTAATTTATATCAATGATTTTTCTAACCAAATTGCAAGTTCCATTTGTCTATTTGCTGACGACTGTGTTATATACCGGAAGATTGAAAACACTAACGATACTTTAACATTCCAGGATGATCTCAATAACACTGAAGCATGGTGCAAGCTTTGGCTAATGGAACTAAACACTTCCAAATGCAAAACAATGAGAATTTCACGTAACCAGTCAGCTTGCCCACCTACATACTTAATGATACTCCCCTTGACCCGGTACTTTTTAATAAATATCTCGGTGTGCATATTGCTAACAATCTTTCATGGAAAAGACACATCGAATACATCACATCGAGAGCTAACCGCATGCTTGGCTATCTCAGACGTAACATTTATTTAGCTCCACCGAAACTAAAGCAACAACTCTACGTCACTTATGTCAGACCTAACCTCGAATACGCATGCTCGATATAGGACCCTGGGCATGGTGCCCTAATAAGTATCCTTGAAAGTGTGCAAAATCGATCAGTCCGTTTCATTCTTTAAAATTATCACCGTACTTCTAGCGTTACTAACATGAAACTTGCTCTTGGCATTCCCCTTCTGTCTTCCCGAAGAAAATGATCTTGTCTCTCCCTCTTTCACAAAATCTACTACCATAACAATGAGCTCAAGTCCTGGTACATTACACCAGCATCTTATGTCTCCGCACGCATCGATCATCGCTTAAAAGTTCATGTACCTGCGCAGCGCACAGTTACCTACTCACACTCGTTCTTGCCGAGAACATGTCTTGAGTGGAACCACCTGCCTGCGTCACTAGTCGCTATCACCATAGACTGTTTTCACAGAGAACCACAAAACGAATTATAAGCCTACTTCCGGTACGCTCGAGGTCATGAGGCATTGCGTATACAGGGTGGCCAGTTTCTCTAGAACAATCTGTCCACCATCCTTCAACAAATCTACTGTTACCTGATCTTCCCCAGCTGCCTGCCCCCTTTGCATATCTCCCAAGGCTTTTTCTTTACTTCTTCCGGCGTTACCTTTGGTATTTCGAATTCCTCTAGACTATTTTCTCTTCCATTATTGTCCTGGGTGCCACTGGTACTGTATAAATTTCTATAGAACTCCTCAGCCACTTGAACTATCCATCTCATCCATTTGTAAGCCCTGAGGGTAATAATAATAAAATAAATAAATAAATAAATAAATAAATAAATAAATGTCCTCAACGCCATCTTTGACCACACTTTTGTCCTCTTTGTCCCTGCTCCTGTACAGATAGCAGGGAAGAATGTCATATCGTAGGTGTACCTCTCTGCCTTTCCAATAATAAGGTTTCTATCTCTACCTCCCGCCTTATCTCTCTTTCTCTCTCTGGCCTCTGGTCTCTCGTATTGCACTAAACTGTGAAGAGGTAAAACATTAGCCACCGATATCGCCTCTAATTATCGTCAATATATGCAAATAGCATAGATAGCTTCGCTTCCGGCGATTCCCTTAGTGCGTGGCTCTTTACAATTCTTTGTCCTCTATCCTCCTCCTCTTGTGCAGAGAGCAGGCCAGCGCGTAATAGATTGGGCCGGCGTCTCTCTTTCAGATAATTTGTTCTCTTTTCGTCTCTCCTTATCGGTGCCTGTCAGCTCGGTTCCTGTCAGCGCATGTCACCCGCAGTGCTGTGAAACAGATTGTTGCTGATTTGGGTAATTCGTGATTCACCATCGGTTCACATTATAAGGCAAGAGGTGAGGTAGAGATGACGATGATGATGCCGGCATGATGACTACTTTCATAGAGCACGTCAATTACTCCTCCCGTTAACACTGCCAGGCGTCGCTCCCTCATCGCGTCTCACAGAAGTTCGTTGGGCTTCGCTGTCACTTCGCTGACCAGTTTCCCCTGAAGAGCTCTGATCTCGACTCGCTCGTTTGCACCTACTTTCTCCCTCCCTCTCTTATTACCAGTTCTAGTTTACGCACGTTAAAATTCTCAACAGAGGCAACTTGACGCCGTTCTGGTCTCTAGAAGCTGCGTTTGGGGCTGTCCCAGGCACTCCTGTTCTGGCCTCGCCCTTCGCTTTGTACTCGACTTCCGCTGCCCGCACTACGAGTGGTAGCCTTTTCGTGATCATCGATTACGTCAGACCATTGATTTCCGGCGTGGAAATCTTTGCTTCCTGATTGGTTCCCACTGCGGAGCCAGGGCCGTTCGTGGTGCTCGCATCTAAGCACTCAGCTCTTGAGTTCATTTTCTAACTTTCCGACTAGCTTTACTAGCTTATCATCCTCCTGCTCTAGTTGGTCTATAGTTGCGACCCAGTCGCACACATCCTAATGATAAAATACGTGACCTGCCCTAACACACCGACTCAAACCTCGTTTCTTCTTATGGGTTGGGACGCTCGCACTTTGTATGTTGATGATGATGTTTATTGGCATCCTTTTGAAACGGGGCAGCCGATTCCATTCATTCCCTTCGTGCCGCAATCCATTCCACATACAGATAGATCCCGCGGGAGCTTCGTCTTTGCATTAGGAGATTCGCGGTTCCTCAAGCCCCGCTCATCAGAAAGGAGGCGGTGTTATTCTGACAGCTCCACACAAGCAGACGTCTGTTCACCCTGTTCACCGTAACCTTGCGCAATTATTACCCGTACATATATCCACCGCCACAATACTCGCACTGCGATCGCGCGAGAGATTCACTCCAAACTATGTGGTGCTACCCACGCAAATGCAATCTCAAAAGTATAACACCAGATAACAGATACATGTTTTAATGGGAGGCCAGCCTGATTAACGTGGATCCGACGTGCCAGAAGTGACTTGCGGACCATGCGGTAATAGCAATACCTGGCCTACGGGCCCGGACCGGATCTAGGTGGACCCGGACTAGGTGGACCGACCATCTTGACTCATCAATAAGAATCACTGCACCAATACAGCTTTTCTCTCTCGCTGTCACACATAAGCTGCTTTAGTTAGGCAGGTTATACTAGATTTATCACTATATAGAGATTTACCTATCTGATCCCAATCTTTCGTATTTAAACCTCTGCCAATAGACCATGGGTGTAACCAGGGGCTTGGGCTTATGGGGCTTGAGCCCCCCCCATCCCCGCTTACTGAAATTTTTTCATGCTGTCATGCACCGGCAACGAAATCAACCTCCGGCACTGGAAATCATTCTGGATTTTGTCTCGAATGTCCTTTTGACGCACGAAAACACATATCAGCACGAACATTGCGAAATCGGGCTGGATTTCGCGGCAACGGCCATGTACCGGGAGTCACATAACGCAGGATCCCCATCCGAGCACAATGTTTCCAAAGGCGTTTTGATGGTGAGCGGGCTCGTCGCGGTATCTCTTGGAGGCCGTGGAATCTACGGAGCGCATGGATTTTAATTCGGACATTATACGGGTATAAAGTTCTCATAAAGTTTTCGTGCGAAAGGTGCATTGAGATTTCCAAAGTGCTGCTTTAGATTTTCAATTCCGGAACTTTGTGGTTTTAATGTTGGTAAAGCGTTTGACGCCAAGGGTGCACTAACATTACTGAAGTAGCACATGGGACCGTACAACAAGAGAAACCAAATCAACACACTATCAGACAAGTTGACAAAGCACGCAGCAAGGTCCGATGAGACAAAGCGTTGTGGTGGTTTGTTTTTGCCGTCATGTCACAGAAAATAGCATCAACATTTTTTTAACGTGTACCAAAGCAACCGTGTCAAGACATTAAAACCAGCAAAGCTTTTATTTTATTTTAGCTTTTATTTTTCTACTTTGACTTTTATTCGCGTGGACACCTGGGCCTCTTCAATTTTTTTTTTGTTCTCGTTACGCGCGGGCTGCGGGAGCCCGCCTGAGCGCATGCGTTTTTATCGTGTTGCACCGTTTTTCTCTGACCGGTGGATTTTCAGCGGGCAATGTTTTCGACGCTTTCTGGCTAGCGGACGAGAAAAAGAAACCATGTTTGGTCGCTCGCCGTCATCACTTGCAGGCAGGGTTGAAAGATTTGTCGATTTCTCGCCAAATTGGATACATCTAGAAGCTCCTTGTGACCGAAAATCGCGTTTAGGGACTTGGCTACATTATGGCTCCTATTAGAGGTGGCAATTGGTGTAGGTAGTGGTCGAGCCGCACTCCCCCCGACGGCCCCCTCGAAGCGTCAGATCTTCAAGGCCACGCTTGTGCGTCTTGCAAGCTCCGGAAGCAAATTCAGGAGCTGAAAATATATAGTAGCCACCACATGTGCGGTGGGCCTCTTCCACTCGTCACCCTGGGCTCCCCAGGACTGCCCGAGATGCATCATTGCAATGCTCAGTGCCTGAAATTAATGTCTCAGGCAGTTTGGGAGTGTCATTTTCGGATAATTTAACAGGCCCAAGCAGCTTTTTGAGGACGCAATGTTTTTGCGTCCTAAGCATCGATGAATTGGTAGGGTGTGTGAACATCAGTCACGGTTCGGGAGACACCATAATGCCTGAACATCTAGGTTATCGGGTCTTGTGTGCGCAATGGATGCCCAAGACTTTGAACCACCGACAGAAGACGGAGAGGTTCGGCGCTGCCTTGAATCATCTAATCCGGTAGCACAATGAGGGGGACGACTTTTTGTCTGCAGTTGTGACCGGTGACGAATCATGGTGCCGATACTACGAGCCTGAAACCCGATGGCGAAGCTTACAGTGGAAACATTTGAATGCACCAGCCCCGAAGAAAGCAAAGGCCGTCATTTATGCCGGAAAGGTGACTTTTTTTTTATTGTCTGGGACCATTATTGATCGAATTTACGAAACCTGGAGAGGCTCTCAATCGTTTCTGATATTGTGAAACGCCGGATCGGTTGCATGCGTGTCGCAATCAAGAACAAACGACGTGGAAAACTGACGATTGGCGTCATCATTGCATCAAACTGGATTGGTGTCAAACTAGCAAAGTTCAAGTTCCAAACGCTGCAACATCCGCCATACGGTCCAGACCTGTTGCCTTGCCACTTCCATATTTTGGGGCAATTGAAAAAACGGCTCAAGGGAACCAGATTCGTGTCGGACGATGACGTGAAGGAGTAAGATACCAACTTTTTGAAGCAGTAACCCAATGAGTTTTATGAAATGGGAATGACGTGGCTCCTCAGTCAGTGGGACAAATGTGCAAATTCTCATGGAGACTACATTTAAATGAGGTACTCCGTTTCTCATATATTCGCACTGGCTCACTTTCATTCGACTCGCCCTCGTGAATTTGCAGAACGGCGTTTTGTATGCGCTCTATATTGCGATTATAACATCGGTGTAATTACAACACGCGACCGTTGACAGCATTGGTGACAATACATTTGAACAAAGAACAGGGTAATTAAGCTTTTTCTCTGGCTGTTGCATATGTACAAATTGGTAAACATGGTTCTTGAATGACAAACTTTCGTTAAAAGATTTGTCCTAAACTTCCACATTTCATGGCCTTTACATTGTTCAAAGCAGCGGTATGCACTGCATTGCCGGTTTCAAACTGATATAGTTCTAAAGTTCGCGTGATGTTTTTTTTCTTACTTATTGAATAGAGAGCAACATGGAAGCATTGATATCAGTTATTTCGGGAAAATTTTTTTAGACATAGGAGTATATTCTTTTACGAGAAAATACATATTTTACATGTCTTGACCTTACGTAGCGTTCAAGAATTCGTTTCCAACATCTTTGGCAATGGCAATGCAGTTAGTATTCGTGTATTTGATGCTTCGACAAATTCTGTAAGAAGGAGGCCGAGCTCGAACATTAACCCGCCCGAACGAAATTTCTGGCTCCACTGCATTATACTGTACCATTACTTACGCCTCCAATGACTCAAGTTCCACCAATCTCTAGCGCGCTGTTCTTCCACTAATAATTCGTCTTTTACTTTACTACTCACACCTTTTCTTCAATTACAGCGCTTCCGGAAAGTGGAGACTCCCTATGGGTACCACTGCCTTAAATGGACACTAAAGGCAAATAAGTCGACGTGGACTGTTTGAATACCATTACAGAGACCCCGTAACGCTTGTTTCGTGCCCAGAAATGAGTTATTTTACTAGAAAATTGCATCTGGAAGGTCGGAATGCCTTTTTCGAAATTCAAGTCCCCCGCCACCCAACCGGGGGATCGGTGGCGTTGCAAACGCCTTCACCGAGGGATTTTATTTCCCCGCCCATTGCTGCTGTCGGTCACGGCGCCTGACAGACGGCGGCTGCGCGGGTCAAGTTTCGCCGCTGCAGCTGCTTTTTCGTCAAGGGGCGTTGACCGTTCGTGCTCCCCGCGACATCACATGGAAGTTGAATTCTCTGCTACTTTCAATTTATGCGAGTTTTGCGAGCCATCGAAAGCAGCACTGCACTACGCGATAACGAAACTGATGAAACGCGAAAGCGTGGGCGGGCCAGAGTCGGGCGAAAACGAAGCTTTTCGACCGCCCACGCACTAGTAAGGGTAATTTCAATGAGTTCTTTTTTTTTCTAAAAATGATATAGAACTGAATAAGCAGTGTTTATTTCTTGTTGTAATACAATACAATGATGTTTTTTGCAAGGAGTGGTTGAGTAACAATAACAGAATAACAGGAGTGCTTTCTTCATCGGGCAAATGTTCGAATGTCCCGGGGGAGTCTCTAATCATGTCCTGTATTTACCTGTTTCTCTATTATTAGGACCCTGTTCGCGATATTATTGACGCCTTAGAGATTCTCAAGCAGTAATCTATTCCTTTTGCTTGACTTGATATTTGCGCTTAGTGCACCTTTAAATCTTGTTAATCCATTACAATGTGCCGAGTCATTTCCCGTCTTCTTTTCTTCTTTTCTTTATTTTTGCGGCACACACATGAGTCACCCTGTGAGGCATATTTGGTCCGGTATGTTATTGTGCTCACGCAGCCAGCTTGAGCCTGAAATAAGAGCCTTTTACATTATCATACATATTTATTCTGATTTTATTCTTGCTGTATTTGTAAATCTCATGCGCTTTTTTGTTTCAATCATTTGCACCCAATTTGGCACCTCTGATTCTCTCACTCTCTTTTTGGCGAATCCTGGTCGTTTATTTATACCTTCAGTTAACCTGTCCTTGAATGCCAACGTCCTTGACCTTTCCCTTCATTCCGTGTCCACGTTTTTGAGTTGCAACTATTTCTGCACTTTAGCCGGCCATTTATTTTAATTGCTGTTCTTTAGTCTACCTTCGAAACTAATATCCCTAAACGTTTCTCTGACTTCAAACGAAGCCCAACCGATCCGTCCTTGCACTGCCAAATTTGTGGATTAACCATGGGTGCCGTGTAAAATGCCCAATACCATTTCTCCTAGCAACCGGTATCCTATAGTAAGAAGGTGTCGTATTAAAATAACCCTATTTGAAGAAAAAAATAACACATGTGAAACTTCGCGTTATCTCCCGGTGCTTAACAAAGAAGGAAAAAGGAAAAGAAAGCGTGAAAAAAAAAACTGGATTGCTTGTTTAACTTTTAACTGAGAAGGCACGTCGGGTGTCCCCTTCCACGTCATTCGATAGCAGTATGAGCCTCCACAGTGTATGCGCGATAAGCTTGTTATGAGCATGCTTGTTTCTTTGTGTGTCTGTACTTGTGAATGTGTGCATGCGTGCGTGTTTCTTTGTGCGTCCGTGTGCGCGTTTTGTACCTGCTTGCGTGCATACGTTTGTGTGCGTTCCTGTTCTTGCATGCGAGTACGTGTAGGTACGTGATTGCTTGATCAATTGCGTATGTGTGTGTGTGTGTGTGTGCGTGCGTGCGTGCGTGCGTGCGTGCGTGCGTGCCTTTTTATGTGATAAAGCGTGGCTGCGTATGTGCGTGCGCACGAGTTTGTTTGGGCGTGTTTGCATGTATGTGTGCGTTCGCAATTGTTTGTGCACGTTTTTCTATGTATTTGTCCATGCCTGTGTGCGTGCTTGTGCCTGCGTGTGTGTGTTTGAGAGGAGTGGGTGTGTAGTGCTTGCACGCATGTGCTTGTGTGTATGTTCCAGCGCGTCAATTACTATTCATATAATCGCTAGGATTTAACAGCTACGATTACATCCAACAAATTTCATCAAAATTGGCGCAGACGTTGCCGACAAGACCGATTTCTCGGTTCGGATGTACAGTAACGCCTCGTTATAACGAAGCTGAACAGGAAGCCGAAATTATCGATATCCATTACATAGTATTATCCAATATCACTCTTTACTAAAATTTGTCCTAATAGAATGCGCAACTTCAAACATGCATGGAAGGCAATTTGACGGTCCGCGAAACCCCTGTACGACCCCGCAGGCAATGTCATTTTAATGAAAGAGTGAGGGAATCTTCGGCATTCCTAATACACGGCCTAACGTCAATGCCTCTGCCTTCTGTTTCAATGTGATAGACATTCGTCGCCGCTTTCCACGTGGCTCGTATATAGCGTCGTGATACCGGTGAAACGGTGATGCGGTAGAAGAAAACAGCTAGCAAACAGCGAAGCGAACGTCCTGGACAGGCAACCGGTGGCACATAACGCAACGCGCGCACTTAACCTCTCTGTCTTTTTAAAGCGAAAGCTTTACTCGCCGCGAACTTGTGATTTCACCGTGAAGGTGCTCCGAGGAGGCAAATGACGTCACAAAGCGCGCCTCGCCGCGGATATGTCTCTTTCTCTCGCTCCCTAGTCACTACTGCGCATGCGCGACTAGTAGCACCGAGCCCATAGAGTTTCTCACTATAACACCTAGAGGGTAATCTGGCGCCACCGTCTATGAGAGTTTCTTAAGGGGGCACCGTGCCGTCATGGGAATGAAGTTATATGTGTCTGCGAGGCTCGTGTTGGCTGGTGTTGTAAAAGGCTTCGTTTAAAACGTGGATATGGCTACGCAAATGACGCGTTCTCAAAGTAAAATCTTCATAAAATATTTCCATTCACGCATATTACATCTTTACTCACCCACGATGCATGACCAAGCGAAGAAAAGCAAGAACAGACGACCAACTGTTTCAAAGCGAGCGCGAACCTTGTCGTCTGTCCTCCAACTTTAGCGGCCCGCTGATACATTTTATTTAACATTTAGTCGTGCACACAATAAAAAGTTCTCATAGTTAAACAAAACATGTTTTCGCGCAATAATAAAGCTAAAACAGCTTTTCACGTGCTGTTCTAGTAGAAAATGAATGCATGGGACAGAAGGAGGAGGAGGAGTAGATTTTAATGTAGAGAAAGGAGGAGAGGTCGGCCTGGAGAGCGTGTCTCTAGCCTGCTACTCCTCACTGGGGAATGGGGAAGTGGGAAATACAGGGAAAGGTAGGTGGCGGATGATTATGATATGGTACAATGAGATACTATATACACGTTGTCCAATATGCGGATGCGCACTGGAGACGCAATACACTAAGATTAATCTTGTCCATACAAAAAGTAATCTTGCCACAAAAAGTTTTTGCGCTAACACATTTCGCACTGACTACACGTCTCACAGCTTCTAGATGTGATCGTCTAAACCAGTCTCACTTAAAAAGTTCACAAGTGCTTTTATGGCACATTGGGCACAGTCAACACTCCTCCACGCGCCCAAAAGCTTTTCTTCTGAAAAGGGGCGGGAGTCCAAGCTGTCAACAGTAGATTTGAGTTTTCTTCGTTGGGCCGCATATTGAGGGCACACGCAAAGTACGTGGGCTATTGTCTCGAGCGTGTGACAGACGCTACATTCAGGGTCCCGTGCTTGTCCAATCTTGTGAAGGTATCGGTGGGTGTATGCCACACCCAGCCGTAATCGATGAATGACTGTTTCCTGGCTTCTCCGCAACCGAAGTGGAAGCCGGAATTGTAATCCAGCGTCAAGTCTATATAGGCGCTCTTGTCGATGTTCGGGGTTGTCCCAATGCCGCGCCGTAGAAGTTTTAATGGTGGTATGGAGCAAGGTGTTGATGTCATACCGGGAAAAATGAATTTTTATAATGGTTCCGTCAGTGTGCGCCTTTTTTGCTTCCGCGTCAGCCTGTTCATTTCCAGCTATTCCACAATGGCCAGGAATCCACTGCAGCACGATGGTGTGCCCGGAATGAGACGCCTCAGCAAGCAGAGACATGATGTCATAAACCAGAGGACTATATGCGGTTCTGTAATTCATATAATTGCTGATGAGTTGCAGGGCTAGTTTTGAATCACAGAACACTGTCCACTTCTCGAGACTCTGTTGCAGTATGCAGCGAACTGCTTCTCGAATTCCGGTCAACTCAGCTGCGGTAGACGACGTCCTGTGTCCTGTCTTGAACCGTTGTGCGATCCCCATTCCTGGCACCGTGTAGGCCGCCGCGGAAGAGGTGCGTGTGACGGAACCATGTGTAAAAACATGTTCATAAGGTCCATACATGCAAGCAATGCATGATAGCGCGAAATGCTTGAGACCAGCAAGCGGCATTTTCGACTTCTTCGTTATTCCAGGGATTGAGAGTCTCACCGTTGGCTTTGCCATCGTCCAGAGTGGAACTTTGGGTATGTCATACGGTTCGAAGTCCGACGGCAGTAAGTCTTGCTGCGACAACACGGCTTCTGAGTAAGCAGACACAGGCCGTACGCTTGTGATGTTCGCGAGGGGGTGATTCCTGTGTCTAGTCAGTAGCCTTAGATGCACTCGCAATGGCTCATGTTGCAGATAAACTCGAGCTGGGCACGCACGAGCCTCTGCAATAGTGCCCCAAGTAGACGCACATCGTGGTAGACCTAGGCAAATTCTCAGTGCGCGAGCCTGAGCACTTTCAAGCGTGCGTACAGCAGCTGTACTAAGCCGAGACAGTACAGGCGCACTGTAGCGGAAGTAGCCAACAAAAAGTGCCTGGTAGAGCTGCAGAAGAGATGACTTGGATGGCCCCCATGAATTTCCACACATATGTCGAATGATCTGAGTAAAGCTGTCCAGCTTTCTTCTTAATCCAGAGAGGTGCTTCGACCAAGATAAGTCACGGTCGATGGTGACTCCAAGAAACTTGTAGGGGTTGCTGAAGGTATAATCTTCCCATTAATCATGACGGGGTAATAGGCCATTGACTTCCGTGTAAATGCCATAGTTACACTTTTTTCCGGTGAGAGCTGCAGTCCGCGACTGTTTAGGTATGTCGACGTTATTGACACCGCGCGTTGCAGCTTCATTTGCACTTGCAAGCACGTTAAGCTCGTGCTCCATATACAGATGTCGTCTGCGTACACAGAGACCGAGACTGTGCCGGCGTGTGCTTTGACCAGTCCAATGAGAACGATATTAAGTAAAGTTGGGCTCAATACACCTCCTTGAGGCACTCCACGATAGACGGGGTGGTTCATTGTTTCACCGTCTGGAGTTGTCATGAATATTGTTCTCCCTTGAAGATAGCTGGCTATAGACTGATGCATACGTCCCCCGACGCCACATTCTTCTAGGACATTTAAAATTGCATCATGTAGAACGTTGTCGAAAGCACGCTTGATATCTAGAAAGACAGCAGCCGTTAATCGACGGCGACGTTTCTGATGTTGAACAGTTGTTACTAGGTCAATGACGCTGTCGATTGACGACCTACCCTTTCGGAAACCTGTCATTGCGTCTGGATATATATTGCGTTTCTCCAAAAACCACTCCAGGCGCGTCAAAACCATGCGTTCCATGGTTTTACCTATGTTCCATGCTTTTACCATGGCGCCACAGGTCTGTAGGAAAGCAGAAGGAATGGCACTTGCCAAGCGCGTCTTCAAGGTGTCCTGTCTCTAGGAGAACGATGCCGATCGTAATCCACAATATACCGGCATTCCCATGCATACCACAGCGCAGCAGCGCCAGATTTCCCTCTGGTAATGTAGTGAGAAACTCTATGACCGAGCCACAGGTATTCCGCCGCAGCCTAGCACCGCGCCTTACCCTAGCCGCCGTTTCGTATGACATCACAGCGCATTCCTCGTCGTTGCGCTCGCCACCGCTCTCTCGCCAGCTGCGTCGCATGCCTGATAATATATAGGAGGATTGAAAAAGAGAGCTCGCGTGCGCCGCAACCACAGTTGAGGCGGCAGTATGGATGGCGACAATCTGATAAGCAGGGGGAGGCCTGGAATCGACATCGCAACGAGATGAAGAGGAAACGATTCGCCCTGGAAACAGACGAACAGCGCGCCGAACAGCTGGCTGAACGCCGCAACATAGTCAGACAACCAGACAACCTGGACTTGCAATCAAGTTTAACCAAGGCTAACCAGGACTTAGCTTTCACTACGTATATCCTGGCATAGCCGAGCTAAGGCACTGCCATTTTTTATGGTCTAAAGTCGTTTGCGTTTGTTTAAAGTCGCAAGCATCTCCCTCGCTGTGCTCTGTGAAAAAAACATAAAAACAAAAATATTCGGCTGCTCCGATTTCGAAGGCAACGACGAAACTTGAGCTGCGCTCGGCGGCGCGTACACCGTGCGCACGCATTCACGAGCCATAAAGAAGAAGCTATAGTGAACTGTCCGCAGCTGTTCGAGTCCTTGCAGCAGTATCGGTCGACCCGAAGAACAGGGACGCTCCCACCCGTCGTAACATGGGTTGACGGCATCCCATTCCTCCACGACCACCAATTTCGGCGTCGGTTACACCAGCGACGGCATTTCTCGCGACTGCGCTGCCGTCGCCGCCCCACACGCCCGCGCCCAGGTCACCGCCGGCTTACGCCTCTCGTACCAACAGCAACGCCACTTCTCGCGTCGCCGATAAACAGCGCCATGGAATCGGGAGCCAACGCAGGCTCAGATCAGGTAGCGTCGCCGCCGCGGAGCATCCTGGATGACTTCTTGTCTTCCTCGGACACGCGGCCCATCATCCAGGAGAACGTCTACGTCATTCTGGGCCACGGCAAGTTCCAGAGGAGGGTGCTGCTCTGCGCCGTGCTTTGCCTTACGGTGCTTGTGCTGCACGCGTTCGCGTACCGACTCATCGGTCGTCCCGTGCAGCACTGGTGTCGCCCGCCCGAGGAACTTCAGCACTTGCCCGTCCAGGAGTGGAGGAACGTGGCCATACCCGTCTTGGCCGACGGCAGCCTCAGCGAGTGCACCGTATACGACCCACCGGTGCCGGTGAGCGTTCGATTCTTACTTCTTATTTCTTACGCTTCTATAACCCCACACGTTTACGGTTAAGAACAGAATAGGTTATAGAGCAGACGGAAACCTGGCGCTGTGACATCTTTCAGCTGACGTGAGAAGGTTCTTTATTGCGTAGATTCGCGTGATCTTCGTCTTGGCCCGTCGTGTCAGTTTACTGCCCTTTATTTCCTGTTCGTTGCCCAAATGTGGGAGCAATTTTATTAGACGTGGAAGGCAATAAAACTGCGCACACAGTCATGCTCACGGCGAACTGTGTGCATTTGCAGCGCTATATTTTGTTTAAACTAATCCATTTGCAAAGTCAGACTCCTTCGAAGCCGGAAAGACGGAAATGACCCGAATTCAGGCAATGACCTGAATTTCGCGTTCAACAGCTTTGACTGACCACACATTCCTTCCTCGTAATTATTAGCCTGTAAGTTTCGAAGCAATTTGTTGGTGTTCTTATGAAATTACAAGAAAGTTAATGTTGTGGAATGTGCGAATGAATGTTATCACCCTACGGACTTTCATAGCGCCGGTATCGCTCCTCACCAGATGGTAATGTGCAAGATCGGGCGATGTCTCCTCTAGAGATACTATGACATAGGGATGGGTACCTGCTCACGGACTTTTTTGGCGCTTCTATGGAAAGTAGAACTGTGGAAAAGCTCATACGTCGTTGTTTGAGCGTACATCGCACATGTAAATTTAAACGCACTTGGGTCTGTTCTGCAAGTTCTGTAGATTTTATTTTTATAATTGTTGTCCATTTAATAAAGAATCCGAGTTTCGCCATAAGGACGAAGCAATGAATGGGATAGCAGCGTCATTGAATATTACACGAACTGCATTGTGAATTGCAGTAGACGTATGCTTACTAAATAAACGCACGTATTGTGGCACATGTAGACACCTGAACAGAGGAAACTCGATGACCGCGAGTAGCATCGGTGAGAACTGCAGCGTCTTGTCGGCGTTGTCGCTTTGTGCTCACTTCGCGTTCCCGTACTGCGGCAACCTCCCTTTGGACACGCTGCGTGCGTCCACATAGCGCTTTGCAAGAGCAGGTTCTTGCCGACGTTGTCACTTATCCTCCGCTTCGTCTTCCCCAGCGCCACCTCTGGGCGCCTGCTCCGTTCAGCTGCAGATTCCCCCGCACACGCGCCAGCACATTGTTTCTGCGCCTGAACTAACGGAGATCCCTTTGGGAGTATGCATGCGAGCCCGCCTTGCTTCGTTGTGATTAGCGTTTCACTGGATCTACTGCACGGCTGTTCTGACAACACGCGGACCCTTGTTTTTGCTATTTGAGCGACACGATGCTTCGCTGCGGAACCCATGCACCGGCGGCTGTCATTCTAGACAGCTTACTCCGGCTGCAACATGCGGAAAAACTGTAGCACAAGCCGACATGGTGTGGGTGGTCTGCATAGGCTGCGTAGGCTGTGGTACAATTGGCTCCTGCAAGCAAAGTTGTGTAACCCTAGCTGTCAGCCTGCAACTTCTTCTGTGCACCAGTCTGTGCGATAGGCACAGGAACACGCCTAAATATCTTTCAGCAAATGTGGTGTTCAGATTCTGAATCGAAGGGAGATCATATGCTGATTGCGAGTATCGTTCTTCCGAAAACGTTTTAGAACTAAAGGAATACGTATTTTTATGTATAATAAATGATGACGGAGAAAAATGGTGTTGAATGATAAAAAAAAGTTGCAGTTTCGTCCGAAAGCCGAAGCATCGATTGCGACCGCAGCTAAGTTGACAGCTATAAGAAGTAAGGATAGTATTTTCGTCGGCGGCATCAACTTCGGATCATATGTATATTACCAAAATTGACAAGCATGGTGTCACGCGGGCACAAACATGCACACATCTCACTCGATGACCGCAGAAACTCGCTGTCTGAACGCTGGATAGAGGACGCACGGCAGCAGGAGCGAGCGAAATGAACTTCGTGCCGCCTCCCCCCCTTACGCTTCCTCCGGAGCCTTGCATGAGATGGAAGACGGCGCGCTTCCTCCCCGCTTTCCTCCCTAGCATGCGCGAGATTGAGTCGCTATCCTCGGCCCACCGTGACACGCTTTTACTCGCAAATACGGTGCGCGTCGACGATCTTATCGCGCTTGCGCTTTATACGGATCATCACGCCGACGCCGACGCCGACAACCACAGCAAAAATGCGCCGGGAGTGTCTGTGTGATTGCCGTCGCAATAAAACGCGCCATCGTCTCGACGCTCCGGCTTGAACCATGCCCTAATTGTTAGACCAGTGATTCTCGGCCATACTTGTGTCAGGAACCCCTTGTGGACTGGTAGAAGTGATGGGGGACCCCTGCAGTGAAACAGTGTTGAGGGGGGGTACCAAAGCACTATTTTCTTTTCGACGAACAAAATTAGGAGCGCACATTGTAACGCCTTTTATTATTATTTTTATTGTTATCTTGTGCGCGTTGCCGCCGCAGTTGTGAGAGCAGCTCCCAGAAGTGGGAATGGGTCAAGACTAAAGTGGCCTGCAAAGGTTGTGCAATTAAAAAAATATTTAGAACAAAATTTTCGAATAAGCATAGTTTAGCTTTAAATATTCAATGAAATATCGGGTAGTGATCTGCGCATGCATTTATTAACAAGTTAGGTTAATTTGATAAGTTGGATATTTGCAACTACATTGTCCATGTTCTCAAACTCGACAACTAAGCCATTACATCGAAACATTCGGCATTTGGATCATGTTAGCTTGGAAAATTTTGCAATTCTTATTAGCTGTTCTCACCAACCTGCGCTTGAAATACCGCATCAAATGCCCGTAAACGCGGAGCTATTTGATCCTGTGCCAGTCGTCACTTATCGTACGTGCGATGAAACAGTAAAGTGATAATCGGAGGTGGAGCTCATAAAAAAAAGAAGAAAAAAAAGGCATCCTCGCTGTCAGCAAGCCCCAGCCGCTGGCTTTGCTTACAGTTGTACCGTTTAGAGGGTAAGTAAGCTTTACAAGCGAAATTTAGCCGGCAGCACGAAATTATCAGACAATAAAGCACAATATCGCCACAATATTCTTAGATTAGATAGAACCAAAGGACTGCGTTTGCTCGCGAACAGCCTGCAACATATTCGATTTGATTCCAATATTTGTATCCAACCGATTATTCGAACAATTTAGAATATTCATTCTTTGAATCGAATCCGAATATACGATTCTTTATTTACTTTTTGTATTTTTATATTTTGCGAGCTTGGGTTTAGCGGACCCCACTTTTAAAACCCCTTGGTTAGAGGATCGAGCTTTTGGGGGTCCTCGCCTCGAATCCTGTCGTCGCACAAATTATTTTTATGATTAGTTATTCAACACGGTCTTTCTTAGCGATGTTGCAATTTACGAAATCTGGTTCACAAGTAGGATATCATCTTGAAACGAAGTTTGAGAACGACGCCAGTTGGTGTATATGTGTTCGTTAGTTGTGAGACGACATGCCTCTCTGTTACGGTTATTATGGAGCTAAAATCTACTGAAGAAGCATTCATTAACAACGTAAGTGAAACAACAGTACATTTCGGCAGCTAGTTGGACGACGCTAACCTAAAAAGTATGGCCAGTTTCAAATATCTCTCCAATTGAACGTCGCTCGATAACTCACTCGCTGCAATTGAGAAATTGCAGTATGTGCTCTGAAGTTGTTCGTTAATAGTTAGAGGAAATTTGTTAATTAGTCAAGTGTGCGTCAATTAGTCAAGTATGACTTCTTGTGTAAACAGTGTCGGTCTCTTCGAGCAAAATTAGTAACCATTCTATGAGAGGCGATTTACGAAATTTTTTTAATGCCCGTAAAGAAAAAGGCACAGATTCCTTGCCACGCTAAAGCTGTTGTGTGCACAGCAACCACAAAAGTATCTAAACAAAAAAAAAACAGCCACCTGAATATTCCTCGGGTAGCATGCAAAAAATGCTGCAGGGTTGTTTACCATGAGCAGCTATATAAACCTTGAACGGCGGAATCAACGAGAAGCGAAACCGAAAGGCCAACATGTGGACCAACGAAGGCGTAATGCAGAGCGTTTGGACCGGGCTCCTGCCCGCGGAAAGTTGTTTCTTTAGCACCGATCTTAGCCACCTGTTACTGTAGCGAGCATGGGCGTCGGCGTTGGCGAACAAACGAGCACAGCACAGGAAGAAAGAGCGAACGCTGAGTGCAGCGGGGGATGAAGGACGCGATGAGGAGAGCGAAGGAGGAGGGTTTGGCGAAAGCGTGAGAGCAGAGGCGCAGTGGGGCGACGGTACTTACATTTGGGAATTTGAAGTGCATCAATAAATTTTAGATAACGGTAAAATCCGTGGTCCATGGATGTTTCAGTCATTTTTCATGGGGTTTAAAGGTAGGGTTGGTGTCAGTCAAGCTATTAGGTGTGATATGTACGTAAATGGCTTCAAAATAAGGCTCCATATATATATTGCAATAACGGGGTGCGTCAGGTAAATATTAGCCACCTTTGCAAAATTTTTTCCCCGGTTTATGTAAACTATTGCCCGAATAAAAAAGTATTCGAAACATCGCCACTCATGGGAATGTTAGAGTTACGTCAGGTAAACAATCGTGACTGCCTCTAGAATAAGAAATTGGGACCTTGATAAATTGGACGGGACGAGATGTTTCCTTGTGTGTCAGCTTGCATGTATGTTGGCTCGCTTTCCTGTGCACAAAAAAGTGCGATAAAATGGGCGTAGTACATAATCTACATTATTAAAAAACGTGTTTAAGCATACATTTTCACAGCCACTGTCTGTGGAAAGAAATCTGCAGGCTTTTGAGGAGAGCTATGCATGAGACTAACACAGCCATGCAGTAAAGTACGGTCACATATGTGCGCTTAAAAACAAGGTCAGAAACGTTTGTCTTTGCTTTACACTGTTGATTAACCATGACTTTCTTGTGCCCGTGGTGGCTTACTTCTTTAGACCCATTGGCAATGTCACAGGCTCATTCTAATTCTTTTTAATGCGACGACAGTAGGTCACGAAAACATCGATTTGATGCGTCGCGTGAGGCCCATGGGTACCGCGGCAAACAGTACCCATTGGCGCTTCCTTATTAGCCCTTGACCGAAGCTAGCTCATTTCTGTGGGAACAATGCCTTTAGAACCAGTGTTGGATACGTACGTCCAGGCGTAGGTATCCTGTAGTATTCGCAAAGCTCGTCATGTAAACTTTGTTATCTTGCCATCTAAATATTGCGCTTCGAAATCCGCAATGAATTTTAGGGGTACAAGATACGACAGTGTCCTTCAAGTATATTTCTAGGAAGATCGCAAAAGTTGAAATGCTTTTGCCGACTCTAGAGCGACAGTGTGTTCTTATATCTGCCTTTAAAAATATAGGTCAGGCCGTTTAGCTAAAGCTTAAAGAAAATAGGTAGCGCCCATTCCACGATGATTGTCGACGGTCATGCATTTACCATTGAATAGATATAGTGACACAACACATTGCAACCGTCGAAACGAGTTATGAACGAGGTGTGGACTGCAGCGGAATTCCTGCTTTGTCCTTCCCTAAGAACACTCGGCGCATCTGACGCCGTCGCCGCGAAGCCTGAGCGTGGCCTCCGAAATTCATGGCGCGCCGTTGCGGGCGAACGCTGAGAAAGACGTCATCCGACAGGGCGGCTCATCTTTCGCGCTTCCTTCTCTACAAGGTTCGCC
The DNA here is from genome assembly GCF_038994185.2 of Dermacentor albipictus. Taxonomy (NCBI): domain Eukaryota; kingdom Metazoa; phylum Arthropoda; class Arachnida; order Ixodida; family Ixodidae; genus Dermacentor; species Dermacentor albipictus. The sequence continues at coordinate 65,859,784 of NC_091822.1, read as the reverse complement.
ATCTGGAGGCACTGCTGAGAATTGGCCCCCGTGACGACAAGCTTGGTGCGCAGATGCCCGCGAACCCTGAGAATCGTTCGCTTGCTTGCGGCACACCCTAGGGCGCGTACTCAGTCACCAGAGTGGGCGAGAGGTTCGTTGAAGAGCTGCACATGCCCAGTACATTCGTGGAGCAGCCTGATAATCCGCTGGGTTGCCCTCCTTGACGAAATTTTGTGACGTGGATAAAACTGCAAACTGCATCGGCTAAATTTAAGCGATCCAGTGCAGAACGCCACATTCCCGTACCTAGTTTCCCAAGTTGGCGTCAAAGGCGCTTATGTAAGAGCGGCAGATACCTATTCGCACATAACGAGTGACCCAAGTAGGCATTAAACAGGTTCATCGAAGAGTAGCACACAGACAGTGGCACATCCTACACAGTTGCGCATCTACAGTGACCGACGCCGGCGTGAAAGAGGCTTGCCCAAAAGCGGCACCGTTGCACACATTCGCACCTACTCAGTGGTCCAAGTTGGTTCTATGGTTGTCGAACCCTGTTACATCAACACAGGAGCCCGATGCGTTAGCCATTCGACCACCACAGACCACCTTAGTACCCAGGTATACGCGACAACGGTTACATACATACATACATACATACATACATACATACATACATACATACATACATACATACATACATACATACATACATACATACATACATACATACATGCATACATACACGCATACATACGTACATACACGCATACATACGTACGTACGTACGTACTTACGTACATACATACATACATACATACATGCATACATACATACATACACAGACAGACAGACAGACATAGATAGATAGATAGATAGATAGATAGATAGATAGATAGATAGATAGATAGATAGATAGATAGATAGATAGATAGATAGATAGATAGATAGATAGATAGATAGATAGATAGATAGATAGATAGATAGATAGATAGATAGATAGATAGTACCAGGAAAGTGCCTAAAATAGCCTATGAGTGCAAGCACATTAAAACGAAGCAGCTTAATTTCCAAACACTATAACGTTTTATGCGTAAGCATGGTACAACGAGTTCATCATGTTCAGCTTCTTGCCTCTGAGTTCACTGCTAACATGAAAACCAGCTCGTCTTATTCCGGGTGCGACATAAGCTATTATTGGCGTGCGCTAGTTGGTGCCGTCGCGGCGTTGGCGTAATCGATGAAATGAGTCATTGATGCATTTTTCGTTTTATTCCAAGGGAGAAAACGGCAGCGAACGAAGAGTAGTGTCTTGCAACCAGTGGGACTACGCCGGTGACCGACAGGAAGACAGCATCGTCAGCGCCTGGGACCTGGTGTGTAGCCACCACTGGCTCTACGCGCTGTCGGAGTCCACATACATGATGGCCCCCATGGTGTTCGTTCCACTGGCAGGAATCGCGGCTGACCGCCTGGGACGCAGGCCCATTATCCTCGCCTGCGCCTTCACGATTTTGCTTGCCAGCCTTGCTGCCGGCTCGTCGCAGGTTTTCCGCATGTTCGTTTTATCACGGTCTTTCGTTGCCGCCACGACCAGCACCACCAATCTGCTGGTTTTCATCGTGCTTTACGAGGTGACGGGCGAGGAACATCGCGCTCTCTACAGCCTCCTGGCTACGAGCGTCGGTTCGGCGATGGCGATGCCGCTGATGTCCCTCGTGTCGATGGCCAATCCGCGTTGGTGGCTATCTCACACGTTCCTCGCAACGGTCACGGCGGTGGCGGTTGCCTGGTGCAACATGATCGACGAGTCTCCGGTCTGGCTCATTGAAACGCACAGAATTCGGCTAGCCGAGCTCGTGATACTGAATGCTGCCGCGCAGAACCGCATCGACCTGGCCAAGGCCGGGACAACGTTCGAGGCCCTCAGGCAGCAGCTGGAGAAGCGAGAGACGGCGTCCCCGTCGAGCACCACCGGCTCGGCCATCGTATCCACGCTTAGCCGGCGCGCTGTATCCGTGCTCGTTTCCTGGTTCGGAGTGTGCTTTGCTTTCTACGGAACAGGCCTTCGCGAGACGGCGCTCGATACCCATTGGGTGGTGTTGGGATTCACGCTACACGTGCTGCTGCTCGTCGCCGCCTACCGAGGCATCACTAAGTGGGGCCAACGAGTCTCGTTGTCCATGGCGCTGGCGCTGCTCTGCGTGTCCAGCGCCCTCCAGGCCGCACTCCATCAATTGAAACTCACCATGCCCTGGACCTTGCTTACGAGACTCGTGGTCGACAGCAGCGCTGCTGTATCCATGTCGGTCAACTACGGCTACACGACGGAAGTGTTCCCCACCTCCATACGAAGCAGAGGGCTTTGCGTGTCATACTCGGTCGGGCGGGCTGGCGCGCTGCTGGCCACGTTTCTGAACTCGACGTTTTCTGACAATGCTCTAGTGTTCGACATCACCATGACGCTGATCGTGTTGGCTAGCGGGATGGCGATCCAGTGGCTGCCCGAAATATTTCTCCGCAAGAAGATGCAGCCGTCGACACTAGAGTCGGCCGCATTGACCGATGAGCAACGGAAGGAAGTGCTGAAGGCATCCTTGGCACAGGGCACGGCGTATGCCGCCATGAAGGCCAAACGTGATAAACGACGTCACAAGCGAGCACATGACGTGACGCAACCAGAGGTGCTAACACCGTCTGAGACGACGTCCCCAATGGCAGTGGTTAGTACAAGTTACAAGTACCTTTCTTCGTCCAAGAGTGTGAGACGCTCACAGCAGAAAAAGAAAGGAAGAAACAGCACGGCCGTTTCGCCACCTTCACAAGGACCTATTTCCCGCTGACTACATCATTTATTGTTACCCAGCTACATCCTTTGCTTTCGCTGCAAACAGCATGGTATTTTTAGTTTTCTTTCGTGTTTCCATGCATACATGACACTGTTTTTAGTGAATTTCGTTACAAAAGTTTTATAGTACATCAACTGCATCAGACACCGCGTTTTTGATTGCTCTGGTGAAACTTGTGCTCCTTCGATGGAACTGTCCATTGCGGCCCTGTGCTATTGAAGGCATAGCCAGGGGACACCACCCGCGGAAGTGTGCTGTGATGCTTACGCCAAGAGCAATTGATATAACGCGTCGCTTTCTTGGGTGCACACGGACTCGAGGAATCGGGTCTGCGCGCCGCCGCGCCGTCTACTTGCCTATGACTGCGGCGTTACGGTCTTGCTGTCTCAAAGAGGCATATAGCCTCGCAACGGCCTCGAGCATTCTGACTGAAACTTGCGAAAGTGTACTTCTTTGAGTAAGCCACGCAACTCACGCTGTTATTTTTTTTGTGTGTATTGCTGATCAAACGTAGAGTGGTCATCCGTAAAAGTAGGCGCAACTCCCCCGCCAGCCAAACTTGACGTTGTTAGGAGACACGTTCCCGCAGTGCGACTATAAATAAGCATTCTAGTAAGTAGAAAGCAGATATTTGTGACATACCGATCACCTTTGTTGCCGTTGACGGCTACGAGAGTCCGAACTATGCATGCCGATACCTCGAATGGGCCTGCGAGTAGAACTGCCGCCTTTTCAGGGACACAATATGTGCGATCGCTCGTACGCTGATCCTCATCAATGTCGCAAGACGTTATCGCGGCCTAAAGTGTGAGTCGAGTATATAATTGGTAAAAGGGGATTGTGCAAGTCATGGCACTCATAATTCAGCGCAGCAGGGTGCCTTTTAACCTCAACGAAAAGATTTGATGGGAGCGTTTTAGATAGTGGCGCCTATGAAAGAGGCCGTGTCCTGGACAGGCCATTAGTAGTAAAGCTATGTAATACAACTGCTCTCAGACTGATTTCGTTTAGAAACAACATCAGCACCGATATTGCAAATCGTTCCGATAGAAATAAGCAATTGTAGTGAGTGATATAATGAACACACTTCAGTAGAGTTGTCGATTTCGTCAAGCTGAGATTAGTGCTCGGGTCAACTGCATCTGCTAAAAGACCTAGGAATGGCCGAACATATGCGGTGTATTTGTACCGAATAATTGACAAATTTGTTGAATATTGCATATTTAAACAAAGCGATGCCCTAGCGAGAAGCGTTTATAAAAGCCGATTGCAGTAACTTATTTTAGTCCTAACCAATAATACATGCTCTTTGTTTGCCTGAGCAGCCTCTGCGGTTGCAGTACTTAGTACTTTCCCCAACGAGGCGACTAAGTCGCTAGAAGTTATCGCGAAGGCCCTTGGAGAATGATTTTCTTCGCCGTGGCCTACACGTGTCATGTTTGCTAGGTGTACTTCAGACTTAGTGTAATTTGCAGTAATGTAATCCCATGTAATCTCGAATGCTCAACTATAGGCTCCCTTCTCAGGCCGTACTTCGATTTTTATGCGAAGCATATTACGAGAGCTCAACCCAGCTCCTCAGGCGCGGCGGTGTCGCCTTCAATACCACGTGACACCGTGACGTCACGACGGAGGAGAAACGGCGCTCCAACTCGCGCCGTCGCTCGCGGCGTCGCTGCGCTTGCCTCTGCTAGACACTCACGAGGTGAGATGCCTCCTGAAGACGGAGCTGCTCGTTGGAATGAGAAGCGAAGGTTGCGGCGTGCTACAGAGACTGTTTCTAGGTGGCTTTGCTACGGCGCAGCGACTACGCGCCCCGCATCGGACGCGGTGAGCGTCGAGCAACGCAGCGTTCGGCGCGACAACGAAATGTGCGCCTGAGCAAGCGCCGCACGCCTGAGCCGACGCCGACGACACCGGCTTTTCTGCGACACGAGCTCCTTAACGCTGTCGCGTTAAAATAAAGGCTAGTATGCTTCGCATCCTGGGCTTAACCTTAGCTAAGCCATAGCCAGTTTTTTATGATAAACCCCTTAGATAAACGCCTTTCTTACTCAACTTTTGAATATATTGTACCGCTCCTTACAATGCAGACCGAGTCTGAATACTTGTGAAAATAATAAATTACAGATTCAGAAAGCGCATAGTGATTAAAGGTTCTAAAGAATGCTAATCGCATTAAAAATTCACTCTCCATCCTGGCCCTGTGAGAGTGGATGTCCAGCGCAGCTCTTGAGAACCTCCAGTACACCTAATGCGGGAGGAGAGAGAGAGAGAGAGAAACTTGGTTCCTTCAAGGATTTAGCGTCTCTAGGTCTCGGTCGTCTTGGGCGCCGGCGACTTGGAGCCTCTTCCAGCAAGGGTGGGCCCCTGTTCCAGGGCTCCACTGAGCCTAGCTACCTCACTAGCGTGCTGCACTAAGGCCCTTTGGGCCGTGAGCTCGCAGCTGGTAAGCCGACTCTCCCATTGCTCCGCACTCGGGTTATTGTGTTGGAGGAATGATTTATTGTGTTTACATTCCCATGTAACATGGTATAGTGTGGGTGTGGCCCCGCAACCATGGGCAGGTGTCTCTGTATTGTGTTGGGTACAATTTGTTTAGGATGTATAAATTTGGGAAGGAGTTTGTCTGCAATCTGCGCCAACTTGTTGCTTCCTCCTGCGTGATAGCTTTGTGCGGTGGGGGATATTTGGCTCTAGTCCCTCTGTATAAGTTTAAGATTTCTGTGTATCCTCCCTCACAAGCGAGTGGGTGATACTCCGGGGCGCGCGACTGCTCTGCTCGGAACGTGGTCTCTCGAGCTAGGCTGTCTGCCATTTCGTTACCCTCTATGCCTGCGTAGGCCGGAATCCAAATTAACTTGTGCGTAACGTTCCTCTCGGCGAAGTTGGCCCCGCCAATAATTCTGAGGAATACTTTATTCCTACGGCGGCGCATTATCGAGCCACAGGAAATTGTGGTCGCCCAGATTTCCGCTGTGTTCGAATCCTACGCGAAACGACAGCATGCCGCCGCTGTTAATATGGCCGTTTTTCTTCCCTTTCCCGCTCGCCGTATTCACGATGCTACTCCGGAGTCCTAAATAGTCGTTGCCTATCTAAAGCGGGGCTGCTGCAACATTGAAATGAGTTGCTAGTGTGGTTCTATCGTACATGAAAGGCTACTGACGTCGCTTCCCATGTCCCAAGGTGCCATCGCCCCGGCAACAATAATATTTTCCGGGAAAAATATGCGGGGAATGCTACGTGCTTCATATTGTTAGCGACAGCGTCTTGATATCAAATATGTGGTTTCGGTGCTTGTTTTTTGCTTGTTGGTTATTGAAGCGAATGTTGTGCAATAAGTAGTATGCACTATTCCAAAGAATTTATGGACTTTGCGCTTCAGTAGCTGAAGGTTTTCCTTTTTTTTCCATGAGGACGACGCCGCGTAAAGTCCTGGCCAAATAGAGGCTAACAGCTTCACTAAAACAGCAGTAACAATCAGCTCGCGCTACTAGCTATGCTGCAGGTTGCTCTCTTGTCGAGGAGACAACGTTTGTCTTTGTTGTCCCATTAGACATTTTTTTTTTGCTGGCTACTGTATAGTCTAGTAGACAACTTGGGTCGCTGGGTATGCGGCACGTCCAGTGCCACCTGAACGCTGGTCGTCATCGTAGTCTACGAGGTGACGGGCAACGAACATCGTGCCCTCTACAGCCTCCTGGCTACGAACGTCGGTCCGGCGCTGCTGGTGCCGCTGCTGTCCCCCGTGTCACAGGCCATTCCGCTTTGGTGGCTATCGCTTGCATTTCTCGTGATCGTCAAGGCGATGGCGGCTGCCTGTTGCTACATGGTCGAGGAGTTAGTGGTCTTGCTCGTCGACACGCACATGGTTCGGTTGGCCGAGTGCGTCGTACTGCACGCGGCGGCGCAGAATGGCATCGATCTGGCCAAGGTGAAGGCCACGATGGTCTGTTCAAGGCGCTCAAGCAGCAACTAAAGAAGCGAGAGACGGCGTGCCCGACGATCACCACCGGCTCGGCCAGGGTATCCACGCATAGCCGGCGCTCAGCGTCCGTGCTCGTTTCCAGGGTCGGTGCGAATTTTGCTTTCTACGTAAAGGCGCTCCGTGAGACGGTGATCGTTAGCCAATGCGCCGTGTCGGCAATCACGCTGCAGGTTATGCTTCTCGTCCCAGTTTACAACGGCATGTTTACAATGGCCGTTTACAACGGCCAAAGAGTCACGTTGTCCATGGTGCTGGCGCTGCTCTGCGTGTCTACGAGACTTCATTCCGCACTCCATCCTTTGAATATGACCTTCCCCTAGACCGTACTTGCGAGGCTAGTGGTCCATAGCCGCGCTACGGCCGCCATGGCTGTCAGCTGCGGCTACACGACATGTGACACCTCACCCGTGTCACCTGCGGCTGTCCGTGGTGCGGTGTGGCAACCGCGGGACGCTCACCATGTTCCTCGGTCTGCTTTGCCTTTGTATGTCCGTGCACGTGGTGGCAGTTTTCCACCAGGACGCCATGCTGGTGTCGTTTTGCGGCGTCCTGGTGGCATGCGGGTGCGCGGCCGCAATGAGCGTCACCTACGGCTACACGACTGAGGTATTCCCGACCACGGTTCGCGCCACCGGCCTCTGCGTGTCGTATTCCTTCGACAGGCTCGGCGCCCTGCTCGCGGTGGCCTCGTCGGCGGCGAGCAGTCATCGAGTCGTGCTCGCCGTCGACGCTGCCGCGGCGGCGATGATGTTCGTGTGCCTCGCTGTTGTGCGGTGGCTGCCCGAAGTGTTCCTGAAGCGAAGGCGGCAGCACCGTCTCCTCGAGCTGCCGAGGAAACCCGAGGAGCGGAGGGAGGCTCGCAAGGCATCCTTGCCGCAAAATGCGGGGACCAGAAAGAAGTCGCGCTCACGGTCTGCCAGTGCTGTGACCGAATGACCTGTGCCGCGTCTTAATGTCGCGCTGGCTGTTCTTGCGAAGGCACGTGATATCGATTGCGCCACATCGATTTGAGACAGACCTCACTGATAATGATTAGGGCAAACATTCTGTTGTGTAACAATAGGGAAGGCTTTTTAGAACGTACTATGGTGAAGTGACTCTTCGTTTTTAGTGCTACCGAAATTGAACAGCTGTGTTTAGCTTTTATTTCATAGTGACTTGAAGTTTGTCGTGTGACACGTGCGTTGAGTTTCGTATAAACTATACGAGAAGGTCCCCCGACAAACTCTAGGTGTGAGGAACGTTATTTATTGGTGGCTTACCATTTTCTTAAAGAATAAGTTTAGTTCCGTCGAATTACGAGTGTGCTTGAGCGCCTGCTTAGGGCGTGAGTGCTATAAGTTGTCTCGGAACTGTGCATATTTTTTCAATCTTGTGCTTTGTTAAAGATGCCACACGAATTAACTGCTTTACTCTCAGGTAGGCGACTACAATTTTTTACAGATATTTGTAGCGCAGTTGTGAAGTGGTATAAGCATTGGGTTTATAAAAAGCTGAATATATCCTCATATACTGCGCATCCTTAAGTAGTTTTGAATCCGTTTAAGGAATGCCCTCCAAATGATTGCAGTCTTGTTTTTTCGATACGCGTATGCTCAGCGGAAGTGTGTAACAGTAAAACATCCAAAATTACAATTGGTTCTACAAGATTGCATGATTACGGAGACCATACGTAAGTTTCTGTTCATAACCGGAAACAATATCTACACGCAAGTGATTAGGTAGAAATATTTATGCCTGTAAAGAGGCCCAACGAATAGTCCCCATCTACCTCGTGTTTCTTCCTCTAATTATCGTCAATCAATGCAAATAGCATAGATAACTTCGCTTCCGGTGATTCCCTTAATGCGTGGGCTCTTGTGCAGAGAGCAGGCCAGCGCGTAATAGATTGGGCCGGCGTCTCTGTTTCATATAATTTGTACTTTTTCGTATCTCATTATCGGTGCCTGTCAGCTCGGTTCCTGTCAGCGCATGTCACCTGCAGCGCTGTGAAACATATTGTTGTTGATTTGGGTAATTCGTGATTCGCCATCGGTTCACTTAATAAGGCAAGAGGTGAGATAGAGATGACGATGATGATACCGGTATGATGACTATTTTCATAGAGCACGTCAATTACTCCTCCCTTTAACACTGCCAGGCGTCGCTCCCTCATCGCGTCTCACAGATGTTCGTTGGCCTTCGCTGTCACTTGGCTGACCGGTTTCCCTTGAAGAGCCCTGATCTGGACTCGCTCATTTGCACCTACTTTCTCCCAGCATCTCTTATTACCGGTTCTAGTTTACGCACGTTAAAATTCTCAACAGAGGCAACTTGACGCCGTTAGTTCTGGTCTCCGCAAGCTGTATTTGGGGCTGCCCCCCCGCCCTCCTGTACACTAAGAAAAAAAGAGTATCCCTTACTCTTTTCGAAGAAGCTGGACTCGTCACGTATACGACACACTTTGTGGGAGACGCCCGAACTCTCTTTTGGCAGAGAGTCCCGAGACTATCTGTGCTCGTTACAAGGTGTTTACGTGACTCCGCACACAATAGTCATGCATACTCTGTTGTAGTAGTCGCCTATACCCTCTCAAAAGGGTTACAACACTCGGAAGCTGAGGGAGTCCGTTAACTATTCTAGATGAGTCAGATGACTCCAGCAGTGTGAGTCAAGTTACCCTTAGTGCGTGGTACAGGGTTCTTGCAAATAGAGAAACATAACTAATCCATGTAAGTCGTTTCACTCTTGGATGGCAGTGTGGAGCCGCTTTTCAAAATGTGTCAACAACTTTTGCTTTAAGTACACACGACTACGGCTAGTTCTCAAGAAGACTACTGTGAAAAGACGACATAGGATAACAAAGAATCCATAGTAAACTTGTCAAAAAGCACAGGACAGGTTAGCAAGAAAAAGGTAATATTTCATGATTCTGTGTTATTGTCTTCTGGAAAATTGAAATGCATCAGTCAGCACAGAATCACTATGAAAGCAAGACAGTTCTCATTACTATTATACTGGAATCAATTGCCAACCAAGCAAAGCAGTCCTAAATAAATATCGTATATGTAGCCTGCAGCTGCATATGCATGACACTGCAATGCCACTGAGATCCACAATGAAACCCCAAAATGTTTGTAACTCATGTAGAAGTTCAATTCACCACCGCACAAGTCTCTTATAATATGTGAAAAGATTTAAGTTAAACCTATTTCACTGTTCTAAAAGACTTAACTTACGACTTAACATTCTAAGCAAGTAAGCTACACATAACAAATAAGAAAGGCTGCAGTTATGTACAAAAGAAACCCTGATAATGAAGTTCAATAAAACAATATTCCAACTTAGGTTACATAATATATGCATTGTACATTGCTTGCTGAAAACAACTGGTTGGCAATTGATAATCCAATCTAACAGTAAAAGCAGCTGTCTTACCTTATGGCACTCTTGTTGGCACTTTTTCCCACACAATTTGTGCGTGTTAGCGTGAGACAGGCACGTACCCAGGATTTTTTTTCGGGGGGGGGCCCACCACCTCAATAATCATCATCATCATCATCATCATCATCATCATCATCATCATCCTGATTTATGTCCACTGCAGGACGAAGGCCTCTCCCTGCGATCTCCAATTACCCCTGTCCTGCGCCAACCGATTCCAACTAGCGCCCGTGAATTTCCTAATTTCATCGCTCCACCTAGTGTTTTGTCGTCCTCGATTGCGTTTTCATTCTCTTGGTACCCATTCTGTAACCCTAATGGTCCAACGGTTATCTAACCGGCGCATTGCATGAGCTGCCCAGCACCATTTTTTCCTCTTCACGTCAATTAGAATATCGTCTATACCCGTTCGCTCTCTGATCCAAACCGCTTTCTTTCTCTCTCTTAACGTTATGCCTAGCAATCTTCGTTCAATCGCTCTTTGCGCGGTCCTTAACTCATTCTCAAGACTCTGCCCCATATGTCAGCACTGGCAAAATGCCCTGATTGCACACCTTACTTTTCAATGATAATGGTAAGCTTCCAGTCAGGAGCTGGCAATGCCTGCCGTATGCAATCCAACTTATTTTTATTCTTCTGTGAATTTTCTTCTCATGATCAGCGTTCCCTGTGATTAATTGACCTAGGTAAACGTACTCCTTCGCAGTCTAATAGCCGACAGGCGATCCTGATCTCTTGTTCCTTCGCCCGGCTATTTATCATTATCTTCATCTTCTGCATATTAATATTCAACCCCACTCTTACACTCTCTCCGTTAAGGTCTCCAATCATTTGTTGTAACTCGTTTGCATTGTTCTTGAATAGAACAATGTCATCAACAATCCGAAGGTTGCTAAGAGTTTTGCCGTCGATCTTTACTGCTAAGCCTTTCCAGTTTATTGGCTTGAATTCTTCAAAGCATGCAGTGAATAGCTTTGGAGAAACTGTGTCGCCCTGTATGACCCCTTTCTCTATAGGTATCTCCCTGCTTTTCTTGTATAGAATTAAGGTAGCTGTATAACCTCTGTAGATATTCTTACGCGAAGGACGAGTCAGTAAGACGAGAAACTATTTACATATTATATTTACAACAACGGTTGCAGCGAAGACCGGTCAGATTCACAGCGCGAGCCCAGTTCGTTCTTCCTCCTCTTTTCTGGAGTGAGGGCACCCACGCGCCTCGTTCAAACAAACAAATACCACACGCATGTAGCACTATTTTCCAAGCTTTTTACGTAAGCGTTCTCTACTTCTTTATTACGTAGTGCCTCTATGACTGTTGGTATCTCTACTGAATCAAATGCATTTTCGTAATGTATATAAGCCACATAGCGAGGCTTATTGTACTCTGCAAATTTCGCGATAATCTGATTGATGACATGGATGTGATCCATTGTAAAGTATCTCTTCCGGAAGCCAGCCTGTTCCCTTGGTTGACAAAATCGAGTGTTGCCCTTATTCTATTGGAGATTATTTTGGTAAATATTTTATATAATACTGGGAGCAAGCTAAGGGTCCTATAATTTTTCAATTCTTCAACGTTTCCTTTTTTGTGGATTAGTGTAATGTCTGCATTCTTCCAGTTTTCTGGGACCCTTGCAGTCGATAGACACTTCGTATAAAGAGCCGCCAGTTTTGCAAGCATTATGTCGCCTCCATCTTTGATTAAATCGATAGTTATTCCACCTTCTCCTCCCGCTTTTCATCGTTTCATGTCTTGCAGGGCCCTTCTGACCTCATCGCTAGTTATAGGATAGTTTTTGTATCCTTTTTATTACTGTTTCATTACCTTTTCATTACCGTTTAATGTATCCTTTTCATTACGTGACTCCTCTGGGTACTATATACTAGTCAGCTTAGAATTTTTCCGCTGCTTTTACTATATCTTCGAGATTGCTGATGATATTATCCTTCTTATCTTTTAGCATACATCATGGTTTGTCCTATGCCAGGTTTCTTTTTTACTGATTTAAGGCTGCGTTCATTTTTGACGGCTTCTTCAGTCTTTCTCATGTTATAGTTTCGAATATCAGTTATTTTAGCCTTGTTGATCAGTTTTGACAGTTCCGTGAATTACGTAACGCTGTGCGGCCGCCAGTCCCATACAACCGCGTAGAGCGCAGGACTCTGCGATTATAGACGTACTGCGCTCACCGCGAAAGGTTAGAAAAACACCCACATAAGCACAGCAGAGAAGTGGCTACGTGAGGCGGTTCGACCGATAACTGTAGAAGCGTCATTCAAAACAAGTAATTGTTCTCCACTTCCGGCGGCGTTTTCTCTACTTCCTTTCTAAATAAAAAGATGTTGATCCATAAATACTCTCATAAACAACGGTTAACTGTTTTATTATTCTCTTTTGCGGGCAGTTTGGTTGTTGCCTTGCCGTGCCTCAGTAGATCGCTTCATTTCCCAACTCCTTGTGATTTTTGTTTCCAGTTGCCAATTTTGGACGAAAAGTGTTATACAATTAGGGAAAAACAGACGAGGTGACGGGCGACAGTCATCTTGCTTATGGTTTTAAGGGTTGTTGCAAGGTATCATGATGGACATACTTTAACATTATTTTATTTCCCACCTTATCGAACCCATATCACGTGTATATGGTTCCGGGCATCTGCCAGCGTCGCGGCGAGCCATAACTCAAGGAAATAATGAAGCAAAGGGAAAAGCTAAACGCAATTGCCGTATTCTCCGCGGCCGCAACTCGTTCCATGAGAGTACAGACCAGCTGAGTAACAGCCGCATCCCTCTCCTGGTCCCAGGATCAGCCTAAACAAAGAAGGTTGAACTAAAAAAAGCAACAGCTATGCGCGTGACGGTTGAATAGATGGTGACAACTGAACGCATCTTGAGTTAATGGCGTGGGTGCGGAGTCTATGAAAAAACTGTCCTTCACATTACAAGAGCAGCCGACAACTACCGCCATCTAAAAGGAGCGAAAAAGGCAGCATAATGCTGACCGATGAACAGCTGCCAAGTCTCAACATTGATCTGGCGGCGCTTCAGGAATGTGTGAGGAGTGGTGGCGTGGGTGGGGAGGGGGAGGGGGGGTATGCCACTTGATTTCGGGGGGGGGGCCCGGGCCCCCCCGGGCCCCCCCCCCCTGGGTACGTGCCTGGCATGAGATGAAAATTGATCTGAAAAACACCACATTAAAAAGTTGCGCATCAATTTTATTCTGTCATTCAACATGCAACAGTGTATAAAAACTTCATAACTGACAATATTACAAAAATAAATACAGCAACACCTTTACGGATCATTTATTTATGTTGACAAAAATACTTTTGGAAGACTAAGTATAATAGCTGACACAGACAATTTCACAGGTAGAAATAACCAATAATACAAAACTTTCCATAACGCAAACACATTGCAAAATAAGTAGCACAGGGAGCTGTATTTTGTTACGGCAAAGATAGCTCATGAATGATGAGGACAAGGGAGGAAGCAGAACACATAAGCTATACCCAGCTGCATGTACGCAGCTGTAACAATACACAGCATCATCATTTATCATTTGTTATCCCTTAAGGGCCCTGGATTGGGCATTACATAGGGGGGGGGGGTATTTAACAAGAGAAGTATTGACATGGTCATATAATTATAAAGCGAAATAAAAAGGCAGACAGGCAGAGTAACGTTACAGATTGTTATGGAACCGTGGTTGAAGGCAAAGACGGAAAAAAAAAGACGAAAATACCACCCATGCAGTTGATCTCCGCATATGTTTGCAATTGAATAAAAAGGTTACAATACAATTCAATATAAAATTCAATTCAATACAACATTCAATTCAATACAAAAATACAATTCAATACACATATATATACACACAAGTCAAAGCAGAAAATGTTGCATATATGTTATGTCCCATCTTAGCGAAGAGCCACAAAGTGAAATACGCGTCGGATATATGAGAAAAGCAGGAAATGTTTACCGATTACGAGATTATTTGGCAAAGTGAGCCGATATTAGCTGCCTGAATTTTGAGTTGTCACGTTCATTGACTAATGGTTCTGGAATCGAGTTCCATTCTTCAATCGCCAATGGTACGAAAGACTTACTAAATGTGTTTGTCGAACCAGTTATGCGTTGTACACTCATAGAATTGAAAAGCCGACGTGATGTCCGTACAGGTGGGACTAAAAGGGAGGTTCTCAGGTCAGGGGCGATTATAGTATAGATTTTGAAACAGGCATAGTCGTGAAATCTTCCTTCGATGAGCTAACGATTCAAGATTAATGGATGATTTAATGGCACTAATGCTAACCCGTCTATTATATTCGGAAACGATGAAGCGAGCCGCCCGATTCTGAATGCTTTCAAGTGATTCTATTAGATATTGCTGGTGAGGACTCTATATTGCGCTGGCATATTCAAGTTTCGGCCTAACGTACGCCTCCTAGGCGAGTTTTCTGATATAACTGGGGGATAAAGAAAGGGCACGCTTAATGAAACCAAGTGTTTTGGATGTCTCTGCCACTAATTTCGTGATGTGTTCAGACCAGTTGTGTTTGTCGGTGATAACAACACCTAAGTATCGGTACGATTCAACACGTGATATGGCAGTGGAGTTTAACGAGTATGAAAAGTTAAAGGTGGAAAGCTTTCGAGATACTTGCATGCTCTTGCATTTGGATATGTTTAGATTCATCAGCCAGGTAAGGTCTTTCTGGTGGAGTCTCTGGTCAGAGGTGGTAGTTATGCGACGATAAAGAACGCAATCGTCAGCGAAAAGGCGAATTGTGGAGGAGATATTTGAAGGAAGGTCGTTGATAAAGCCTAAAAATAAGAGTGGTCCAAGGACAGAGCCTTGGGGTACGCCTGAAATGACTTTGGAGGTTTTGGAGCGGTGGTTGCCGATAACAGTAAACTGGGTGCGGTCTGAGAGGAAACAAGAAATCCATGACAATATTAAGGGATCTAGAGAGAGAGAGGAGAGTTTAGCCATAAGACGTTGATGTGGAACCCGGTTAAAGGCCTTAGAGAAATCCAGGTAGATGATATCAGTTTGAAAAGATGAATCTAAGTTCAGGGGAAGGTCGGTAGTAAACGCGAAAAGCTGGGTATCGCATGAAAATCCAGAGCGGAATCCATATTGTTTGGTAAAAAGGAAGGAGTTCCTGTCCAGGTGAGAGCAGACTTGTGAGTACATGATGTGTTCCAGCATTTTACAAGCAATACATGTTAATGAAATTGGTCGATAGTTTGATGGATCAGAGCGGTCACCAGCCTTGAAAACCGGCACAACCTTACTTAATGTCCAGTCATCTGGAATTGCTGGACTTGAAAGTGATTGACTAAAAATTATTTGTAATATCTGGCATGAAATATCTCTTGTACCTTTTAGTATCTTGGTAGTTATGTCATCCGGCCCGGGAGCGCTTCATGGCTTCAAGTTATCAATGAGTTTAGCTATGCCTTCGACTGAAAAGGAAATTGGAGGCATCTGGCTGAAATTATGACTGGGATATCTGGGTATGTTTAGCACTGGTTCCCGAGTAAAAACTGAAGAAAAGTAAGTGTTCATAACATCTGCGCAGTGATCTGCGGCGACGTGCGAGCCATCTTGGTCGTGCAAGATTATATTTTGAGGCGAGTTTCGGTTTGGCAACAGGATATTCCAGAACTTTTTAGGGTTATTCCGAACGATGTTATGCAGGTCTTTATGGAAAAATTCCTTTTTGGAATGCTTTAAAAGATTTGTATAACCCCGGAGGCATTCAAAGTACTTGTCCCATTTTGAAGCAGAGGCAGAATTTTTGGCAGCTCGGAAAAGTCGTTTTTCTTTTCTTAACAACCGTCGAAGGCCATTAGAAAACCAGTGCTTATCAGCATCTCCGCGAATACAAATCAGCGGGACATATGTTTCCATGAGCGAAAGTATTTTTTGCTTGTAAAGTAACCAGTTACTATAAACGGTTCGGTTGTGAGCAGTTTTACTAAAGTGATAAAGAAACGCCTCCAGTTCAAGGTTAATTTGCGCATAGTCGGCTTTGTTATAGTCGCGAATGTATTTTAAAGATGACTTGCGGGTGGGAATGGGAATAGCCAAATTAAAAAATAGTAGTTTGTGGTCACTAAGGCCACTACTAGTACACGAGAGAGACTGACATAACTCAGGCTTTGAGACAAATACTAGATCAAAGATGTTGGTACCACGGGTTGGGATTCTAACAGACTGGAACAGACTAAAGGTGAGAATTAAGTCAATAAATTTCTTCGACTGGCGAGAAGATGCTGACAACAGTTCCCAGTCTATATCCGGATAATTAAAGTCTCCGCATAGTACCAAGTTCGCTCGCGGAAAGCGGGTTTGGAGGTGGAAAAGGTCAGAATACAGCTCATCAACAAAAGAGCGATCTAAATCTGGCGGACGGTAGCAGGCGATAAGCAAGGTGTTACCAAATTTAAGGGACAGGTTAATACATAGTAGTTCAAGGCTGCATTGGACGGGCACCAAGTGTGAGACTACCGTTGATTTAACGAGAATCAGGACACCACCTCCTCTTCGGCCAGCTCTGTCAAGTCTGTAGACACTAAACGTTCTACTAGCCTCGAGCAGCTTGCTGTCCTGAATATCTGCGGTAAGCCACGACTCGGTAAGGACCGCAATATCCGAGCAATTATCATCAAGAAGCGCTTCCACTGCTTCCTTCTTTGGTAAGTAGCTGCGAACGTTCGTGAACACGACAGCCATTTTACGATAAGATGGAGTGACGTGTGAGCTTTGCGAAGGCTGAGCCAGCTGTTTATAAGGAACCTTGGAAGCGGGTGGTGATCGCTATGACGAAAGCTCGATTACGCGATCCGTATTGGCGTCATATACGTATTGTTTTTTGTCGATCACCAGTTCGTCGTAACGTATTTTGAACGTGGCGTCCCTTTCCTTACCAAAAGAGTACAACTTTTTCCAGGCTAACCGAACATGCGCAGAATAGTCTTCACGAACAGAAAATTTGGATTCCTTCAACTTCGGCCCTGCTGTCAGAATTTTTGACTTCACCTTAAAATATGCCAGTTTGACAATGATTGAGCGGTTTTTTGATTCTTGGAAGCGGCCCATTCGATGCGCACGTTTTATATTATCAGCATTTATCGACACACAAAGATGCTCTGAGCAGAAAGAGATTACATGCTCCTCTGATTGCTCCCAGGTTTCACCGGCTGCATCCGTGATACCAAAGAAGATCAAGTTCGACCTGCGCAACCACCAATATTTTTCAGGGTCTAAAGTCGTTTGCTCTTGTTTAAGGTCGCTAGCATCTCCCCTCACTGTGCTCTGTGAAAAAACATAAAAACAAAACTATTCGGCTGCTCCAATTTCGAAGGCAACGACGAAACCTGAGCTGCGCTCGGCGGCGCGTTCACCGTGCGCACGCATTCACGAGCTATGAAGAAGAAGCTAGTGAACTGTCCGCAGCTGTTCCAGTCCTTGCAGCAGTATCGCTCAACCCGAAGAACAGGGACGCTCCCACCCGTCGTAACGTGGGTTGAAGCATCCCGTTCCTCCACGACCACCAATTTCGGCGTCGGTTACACCAGCGACGGCATTTCTCGCGACTACGCTGCCGTCGCCGCCCCACACGCCCGCGCCCAGGTCACTGCCGGCTTACGCATTTCGTACCAACAGCAACGCCACTTCTCGCTTCTCCGATAAACAGCGCCATGGAGTCGGGAGCCAATGCAGGCTCATATCAGGTAGCGTCGCCACCGCGAAGCATCCTGGATGACTTCGTGTCTTCCTCGGACACGCGGCCCATCATCCAGGAGAACGTCTACGTCATTCTGGGCCACGGCAAGTTCCAGAGGAGGGTGCTGCTCTGCGTCGTGCTTTGCCTGACGGCGCTTGTGCTGCACGCGTTCGCCTACCGACTCATCGGTCGTCCTGTGCAGCACTGGTGTCGCCCGCCCGACGAATTTCTGCACGTGCCCGTCCAGGAGTGGAGGAACGTGGCCATACCCGTCTTGGCCGACGGCAGCCTCAGCGAGTGCAACGTGTACGACCCACCGGTGCCGGTACTTCTTACGCGTGTATGAACCCGCACGTTGACGGTTAAGAACAGAATAGGTTATAGAGCAGACGGAGACCTGGCTCTGTCACATCTTTCAGCTGACGTGGGTAGGTTGTTTAATGCGTGGATTTGAGTGATCTTCGTCTTGGCCGGTCGTGTCAGTTTACTGCCCTTTATTTCCTGTTCGTTGCCCAACTGTGGGAGCAGTTTTATTAGACGTCGAAGGCAATAAAACTGCGCACACGGTCATGCTCACGGTGAACTGTTTGCATTTGCAGCGCTATATTTTGTTTGAACTAATCCATTTGCAAAGTCAGACTCGTTCGAAGCCGGAAAGACGGAAATGACCCGAATTCAGGCAATGCCCTGAATTTCGCGTTCAACAGCTTTGACTGACCACACATTCCTTCCTCGTAATTATTAACCTGTAAGTTTCGAAGCAATTTGTTGGTGTTGTTATGAAATTACAAGAAAGTTAATGTTGTGGAATGTGCGAATGAATGTTCGCACCCTACGGACTTTCACTGCGCCGGTATCGCTCCTCACCAGATGGTAATGTGCAAGATCGGGCGATGTCTCCTCTAGAGATACTTTGACGTAGGGATTTGTACCTGCTCACGGACTTTTTTGGCGCTTTTATGGCAAGCAGAACTGTGGAAAAGTTCATACTTCGTTGTTTGAGCGTGCATCGTATATGCAATCTTGAACGCCCTTGGGCTTGTTTTGCAAATTGCATAGAGTTTATTTGTATAATTGTTTTCCATTAAAATAAAGAATCCCAGTTTCGCCATAAGGACAAAGTAATGGATGGGATAGCAGCATCTTCGAATATTACATGTAGTGTAGGGTTCGTATCTTTAGTAGCATTGTGAATTGTAGCAGACGTATGCTTACTAAATAAACGCACGTATTGTGGCACTTGTAGACACCTGAACAGAGGAAACTCGATGACCGCGAGTATCATCGGTGAGAACTGCAGGGTCTCGTCGGCGTTGTCGCTTTTTGCTGACTTCGCGTTCCCGTACTGCGGCAAGCTCACTTTGGACACGCTGCGAGCGTCCACATCGCGCTTTGCAAGAGCAGGTTCTTGTCGACGTTGTCACTTATCCTCCGCTTGGTGTTCCCCAGCGCCACCTCTGGGCGCCTGCTCCGTTCAGCTGCGGCTTCCCCCGCACACGCCCCAGCACATTGTTTGTGCACCTGAACTAACGGAGATCCCTTTGCGAGTATACATGCGAGCCCGCCTTGCTTCGTTGTGATTAGCGTTTCACTGGATCTACTGCACGGGTGTTTGACAACACGCGGACGCATGTTTTTGCTATTTGAGCGACGCGATGCGTCGCTGCGGAACCCATGCACCGGCGGCTGTCATTCTAGACCACGTACTCCGGCTGCAACGTGCGGAAAAACTGTAGCACAAGCCGGCATGGTCTGGGTAGTCTGCATAGGCTGCGTAGGCTTAGGTGCAATTGGCTCCAGCAAGCAAAGTTGTATAACCCGAGCTGTCAGCCTGCAACTACTTCTAGTCTGTGCGATAGGCACAGGAACACGCCTAAACATCTTTCGGGAAATATGGTGTTCACATTCTGACTCGAAGGGACATCATATACTGATTGCGAGTAATGTTCTTCCGAAAATGTTTTAGAACTAAAGGAATCCGTATTATTATGTATAATAATTGATGACGGAGAAAAATGGTCTTGAATGATAAAAAAGAGTTGCAGTTTCGTCCGAAAGCCGAAGCATCGATTGCGACCGCAGCCAAGTTGACAGGTATACGAAGTAAGGATAGTATTTTCGTCGGCGGTATCAAATTCTGAACATATATATAGGTATAGTAACAAAATTAACAAGCATGTTGTCACGGGCGCACAAGCTAATATGAACACATATCACTCGATGACCGCAGAAACTCACTGTCAAAACGCTGGAATGAGGACGCAGGGCACAAGGAGCGAGCGAAATGAACTTTGTGCTTCCTCGCCTCCTTAGGCTTCTTCCGGAGCCTTGCATGAGATGGAAGACGGCGCGCTTCCTCCCCGCTTTCCTCCCTAGCATGCGCGAGATTGAGTCGCTATCCTCGGCCCACCGTGACACGCTTTTACTCGCAAATACGGTGCGCGTCGACAATTTTATCGCGCTTGCGCTTTATACGGATCATCACGCCGACGCCGACGCCGACAGCGACAACCACAGCAAAAATGCGCCGGGAGTGTCTGTGTAATTGCCGTCGCAATAAAACGCGCCAACGTCTCGACGCTCTGGCTTGAACCATGCCTTGATTGTTAGACCAGTGATTCTCGGCCATGCTTGTGTCAGGGACCCCTTTGTGGACTGGTGGAAGTGATGGGGGCCCCCTGCAGTGGGGGAGGGGTGTGCCAAAGGATTATTTTCTTTTCCACGAGCAAAATTGGCCACAAAGATTGTGACGTCTTTTTTTTTGAAATGTTATCTTGTGCGGTTTGCCGCCGCAGTTGCGAGAGCAGCTCCCAGAACTGGAAATGAGTCAAGGCTAAACTGGGCTCCAAAAATTGTGCAATTTAGAAAATTCGGAACAAAATATTAGAATACGAATACCTTAGCTTTAGATACTGAATCAAATATTCGGTAGTGATTTGCGCATGCATTTGTTGGCAAGTTAGGTTAACTTGATAAGTTGGAAATTCGCAACTACATTGTCAATGTTCTCAAACAAGACAACTAATCCATTACATCGAAACACTCTGGATTTGGATCATGTTAGCTTGGAACATTTATCAATTCTTTGTAGCTGTTCTCACCAACCTGTGCTTTAAATACCGCATCAAATGCCCCTTAAAACGGAGCCATTTGATCCTGTGCCAGCCGTCACACATTGCACTTGCTATGAAGCAGGAAAGTCAGAATCGGAGGAGATGCTTATAAAAAAAAAGACGAAAAAAAAGGGCATCGTGTCCATCCGCAAACCCACGCCGCTGGCTTTGTCGCAAGGTTGTAGTGTTTGGAGACTAAGTAAGTTTACTAGCGAAATTTCGCTGGCAGCAAGAAATTATCAGACAATACAGTACAATATCGCCACAATATTCTTAGAGTACATAGAACCAAAGGACTGCGTTTGCTCGCGCACAGCCTGCAACATATTCTATTTGATTCGAATATTTGTATCCAACCGATTCTTCGAACAATGTCGAATATCCTTTTTTCGAATCGAATTCGAATATTCAAATCTTTCTTTAGTTTTTGTATTTTTATATATTGTGGGCTTGGGTTCAGTGGACCCCCATTTTAAAACAACTTGGTTAGAGGATCGAGCTGTTGGGGATCCTCGCCTCGAATCCTGTCGTCGTACAACTTCATTTATTATTAGTTATTAAAGAGAGTCTTTCTTAGCGATGTTGCAATTTACGAAATGTAGTTCACAAGTCGTATATCAGCTTGGAGCGAAGTTTGAGAACGACACCAGTTTGTGCATATGTGTTTGTTATTTGTGAGACGACATGCCTTGCTGTTACGGTTATTATGGAACTTAAATTTACTGAAGAAGCAGTTATTAACAACGTAAATGAACCAACAGTATATTCTTGCGGCTAGTTTGACGACGATTACGTATAAAGTTTTGCCAGTTTTAAATATCTTTCCAATTGAACGTCGCTCAATAAATCACTCGCTGGAATTGAGAAATTGCATTATGTGCTCTGAAGTTATTCGTTAACAGTTAGAGGAAATTTGTTAGTTAGTCAAGTATGCCTTTCGACTTTTTTGGGCAAGCAGTGTCTGTCTCTTCGAGCAAAATTAGTAACCATTCTAAGAAAGGCGATTTACGCCAATTTTGTTAATGCCCGTAAAGAAAAAGGCACAGATTACTCGGCACGCTAAAGCTGTTGTGGGCACAGCTACTCCAAAAGCGTGTAAAAAAGAAAGCCATCTGAATATTCCTCGGGTAGCATGCGAAAAATGCTGTTGGGATGTTCACCCTGAGCAGCTATATAAAACTTGAACGGCGGAATTAACGAGAAGCGAAACCAAAAGGCCAACACCTGGACCAACGAAGGCGTAATGCAGAGCGTTTGGACCGGGCTCCTGCCCGCGGCAAGCTTTTATAACACAGCTCTTAGGCGCCCGTTACTGTAGCGAGCATGGGCGTCGGCGTTGCCGAGCAAACAAGCACAGCAAAGGAAGAAAGAGCGAACACTGAGCGCAGCGGGGAATGAAGGACGCGAGGAGGAGAGCGAAGGAGGAGGGTTTGGCGAAAGCGTGAGAGCAGAGGCGCAGTGGGGCGACGATACTTACGACATTTCCGAATTTGAAGTGCATCAATAAATTTTAGATAATGGTAAAATCCGCGGGCCATGGATGTTTCGGTCATTCTTCATCAAGCTTTAAGGTAAGGTCGGTGTTACTGAAATCTTTAGGTGTGATATGCTGCTTAAATGGAGTCAAAATAAGGC
The DNA here is from genome assembly GCF_038994185.2 of Dermacentor albipictus. NCBI lineage: Eukaryota > Metazoa > Arthropoda > Arachnida > Ixodida > Ixodidae > Dermacentor > Dermacentor albipictus. Next base: position 65,837,052 of record NC_091822.1, on the reverse strand, counting down.
TCCATATTGTTAAGGCAATAACTGGTGCGTCAGGTAAATATTAGCCACCTTTACTCAATTTTTTCCACGGTTGATGTAAACGATTGCTCGAATGAAAAAGTATTCCAAACATCGCTACTCATGGGAATGTTACAGTTACCACAGGTAAACAATCATGACTACCTCTAGAATAAGAAATTGGGACCTTGATAAATTGGACGGGACGAGATGTTTTCTGGTATGTCAGCGTGCATGTATGTTGGCTCGTTTTCCTGTGCACAGAAAAATGCGATAAAATGAGCGCGGTACATAATCTACATTATGAACAAACGTGTTTAAGCGTACACTTTCACAGCCACTGTCTGTGGAAATGAATCTGCAGGCTTCCGAGGGGAGCTATGCATGAGACTAACACAGCCGTGCAGTTAAGTGCGGTCACATATGTGCGCTTAGAAACAAGGTCAAAAATGTTTGTCGTTGCTTGACACTGTTGATTATCCATGACTTTCTTTTGCCCACGATGGCTTACTTCTTTAGGGTCATTGGTAATGTCACATGTTCATCCTAATTCTTTTTAATGCAATGACAGTAGGTCACGAAAAAATCGAGTTGATGGGTCGCATGAGGCCCATGGCTACCGCGGCAAAGAGCAGCCGTTGGCGTTTCCTCATTAGCGCTTGTCATTCCTGTGCGAACAATGCCTTTAAGCCAGTGCCGGATACGTACGTCCAGGCGTATGTATCCTGTAGCATTCGCCAAGCTCGTCATATAAATATTTTTATCTCGTCATCTAAATATTGCGCCTGGAAATCCGCAATGAATTTTAGGGGTTCAAAATACGGCAGTGTCTTTCAAGCACATTAGTAGGAAGATTGCACACGTTGAGCTCCTTTTGCGCAGTCTAAATCGAGAGTGTGTTCTTATATCTGCCGTTCAAAAATATAGGTCAGGCCGTTTAGCTAAAGCTTAAAGAAAATAGGTAGCGCCCATTCCACGATGATTGTCGACGGTCATGCATGTACCATTGAATAGATATAGTGACACAACACATTGCAACCATCGAAACGAGTTATGAACGAGGTGTGGACTGCAGCGGAATTCCTCCTTTGTCCTTCCCTAAGAACACTCGGCGCATCTGACGCCGTCGCCGCGAAGCCTGAGCGTGGCCTCCGAAATTCATGGCACGCCGTTGCTGGCGAACGCTGAGAAAGACCGTCATCCGACAGGGCGGCTCATCTTTCGCGCTTCCTTCTCTACAAGGTTCGCCATCTGGAGGCACTGCTGAGAATTGGCCCCCGTAACAACAAGCTTGGTGCGCAGATGCCCGCGAACCCTGAGAATCGTTCCCTTGCTTGCGGCACACCCTATGGCGCGTACTCAGTCACCAGAGTGGGCGAGAGGTTCGTTGAAGAGCTGCACATGCCCAGCACATGCACATACACAGACAGACAGACATATATATATATATATATATATATATATATATATATATATATATATATATATATATATAGATAGATAGATAGATAGATAGATAGATAGATAGACAGATAGATAGATAGATAGATAGATAGATAGATAGATAGATAGATAGATAGATAGATAGATAGATAGATAGATAGATGATCATCATCATCATCAGCCTGGTTACGCCCACTGCAGGGCAAAGGCCTCTCCCATATTTCTCCAACAACCCCGGTCATGTACTAATTGTGGCCATGCCGTCCCTGCAAATTTCTTAATCTCATCCGCCCACCTAACTTTCTGCCGTCCCCTGCTACGCTTCCCTTCCCTTGGAATCCAGTCCGTAACCCTTAATGACCATCGGTTATCTTCCCTCCTGATTACATGTCCTGCCCATGCCTATTTCTTTTTCTTGATTTCAACTAAGATGTCATTAACTCGCGTTTGTTCCCTCACCCAATCTGCTGTTTTCTTATCCCTTAACGTTACACCTATCATTCTTCTTTCCATAGCTCGTTGCGTCGTCCTCAATTTGAGTAGAACCCTTTTCGTAAGCCTCCAGATTTCTGCCCCGTAGGTGAGTACTGGTAAGACACAGCTATTCAACACTTTTCTTTTGAGGGATAATGGCAACCTGCTGTTCATGATCTGAGAATTCCTGCCAAACGCACCCCAGCCCATTCTTATTCTTCTGTATATTTCTGTCTCATGATCCGGATCCGCAGTCACTACCTGCCCTAAGTAGATGTATTCCCTTACGACTTCCAGCTGTTCTCTTCCGAGACTGTTAAACATTACTTTAGTTTTCTGCAGATTAATTTTTAGACCCACTCTTCCGCTTTGCCTCTCCAGGTCAGTGAGCATGCATTGCAGTTGGTCCCCTGAGTTACTAAGCAAGGCAATATCATCAGCGAATCGCAAGTTACTAAGGTATTCTCCATTAACTTTTATCCCCATTTCTTCCCAATCCAGGTCTCTGAATACCTCCTGTAAACACGCTGTGAATAGCATTGGAGAGATCGTATCTCCCTGTCTGACACCTTTCTTTATTGGGATTTTGTTGCTTTCTTTATAGATAGATAGATAGATAGATAGATAGATAGATAGATAGATAGATAGATAGATAGATAGATAGATAGATAGATAGATAGATAGATAGATAGATAGATAGATAGATAGATAGATAGATAGATAGATAGATAGATAGATAGATAGATAGATAGATAGATAGATAGATAGATAGATAGTACCAGGAAAGTGCCTAAAATAGCCTATGAGTGCAAGCGCATTAAAACGAAGCAGCTTAATTTCCAAACACTACAACGTTTTATGAGTAAGCATGGCACAACGAGTTCATCATGTTCAGCTTCTTGCCTCTGAGTTCACTGCTAACATGAAAACCAGCTCGTCTTATTCCGTGTGCGACATAAGCTATTATTGGCGTGCGCTAGTTGGTGCCGTCGCGGCGTTGGCGTAATCGATGAAATGAGTCATTGATGCATTTTTTGTTTTATTCGAAGGGAGAAAACGGCAGCGAACGAAGAGTAGTGTCTTGCAACCAGTGGGACTACGCCGGTGACCGACAGGAAGACAGCATCGTCAGCGCCTGGGACTTGGTGTGTAGCCACCACTGGCTCTACGCGCTGTCGGAGTCCACATACATGATGGCCCCCATGGTGTTCGTTCCACTGGCAGGAATCGCGGCTGACCGCCTGGGACGCAGGCCCATTATCCTCGCCTGCGCCTTCACGATGCTGCTTGCCAGCCTTGCTGCCGGCTCGTCGCAGGTTTTCCGCATGTTCGTTGTGTCACGGTATATTGTTGCCGCCACGACCAGCACCACCAATCTGCTGGTTTTCATCGTGCTTTACGAGGTGACGGGCGAGGAACATCGCGCTCTCTACAGCCTCCTGGCTACGAGCGTCGGTTCGGCGATGGCGATGCCGCTGATGTCCCTCGTGTCGATGGCCAATCCGCGTTGGTGGCTATCTCACACGTTCCTCGCAACGGTCACGGCGGTGGCGGTTGCCTGGTGCAACATGATCGACGAGTCTCCGGTCTGGCTCATTGAAACGCACAGAATTCGGCTAGCCGAGCTCGTGATACTGAACGCTGCCGCGCAGAACCGCATCGACCTGGCCAAGGTCAGGACAACGTTCGAGGCCCTCAGGCAGCAGCTGGAGAAGCGAGAGACGGCGTCCCCGTCGAGCACCACCGGCTCGGCCATCGTATCCACGCTTAGCCGGCGCGCTGTATCCGTGCTCGTTTCCTGGTTCGGAGTGTGCTTTGCTTTCTACGGAACAGGCCTTCGCGAGACGGCGCTCGATACCCATTGGGTGGTGTTGGGATTCACGCTACACGTGCTGCTGCTCGTCGCCGCCTACCGAGGCATCACTAAGTGGGGCCAACGAGTCTCGTTGTCCATGGCGCTGGCGCTGCTCTGCGTGTCCAGTGCCCTCCAGGCCGCACTCCATCAATTGAAACTCACCATGCCCTGGACCGTGCTTACGAGACTCGTGGTCGACAGCAGCGCTGCTGTATCCATGTCGGTCAACTACGGCTACACGACGGAAGTATTCCCCACCTCGATGCGAAGCAGAGGGCTTTGCGTGTCATACTCGGTCGGGCGGGCTGGCGCGCTGCTGGCCACGTTTCTGAACTCGACGTTTTCTGACAATGCTCTAGTGTTCGACATCACCATGACGCTGATCGTGTTGGCTAGCGGGATGGCGATCCAGTGGCTGCCCGAAATATTTCTCCGCAAGAAGATGCAGCCGTCGACACTAGAGTCGGCCGCATTGACCGATGAGCAACGGAAGGAAGTGCTGAAGGCATCCTTGGCACAGGGCACGGCGTATGCCGCTATGAAGGCCAAACGTCATAAACGACGTCACAAGCGAGCACATGACGTGACGCAACCAGAGGTGCTAACACCGTCTGAGACGACGTCCCCAATGGCAGTGGTTAGTACAAGTGACAAGTACCTTTCTTCGTCCAAGAGTGTGAGACGCTCACAGCAGAAAAAGAAAGGAAGAAACAGCACGGCCGTTTCGCCACCTTCACAAGGACCTATTTCCCGCTGACTACATCATTTATTGTTACCTAGCTACATCCTTTGCTTTCGCTGCAAACAGCATGGTATTTTTAGTTTTCTTTCGTGTTTCCATGCATACATGACACTCTGTTTTTAGTGAATTTCGTTACAAAAGTTTTATAGTACATCAACTGCATCAGACACCGCGTTTTTGATTGCTCTGGTGAAACTTGTGCTCCTTCGATGGAACGGTCCATTGCGGCCCTGCGCTATTGAAGGCATAGCCAGGGGACACCACCCGCGGAAGTGTGCTGTGATGCTTACGCCAAGAGCAATTCACATAACGCTCCCGTCCTCTTGCGTACACGAGGATCTCGAGGAATCGCACCTGCGCGCAGCCGCGCCCTCTATTTGCCCATAAATGCGGTGTTACTGTCTCTGTCTCAAAAGGGCATAGAGCCTGGCAACTGCCTGGAGCATTCTGATTGAAACTTGCGGAAGTGTACTTCTTTGGGTATGCCACGCAACTAACGTTTTTGGTTCCTTTTGTGTAACTGATCAAGCGTAGAAGGGGTCATCCGTAAAAATAGGCACGACGCCCCTGCCGACCACACTTGCCGTTGTTAGGAGACACATTCCCGCAATACGACCACAAACAAGTGCTCTCGTAGGTAGAATGCAGATATTTGTGCCAGATCGATCACCTTTGTTGCCCTTGACGGCCACGAGAGTCCGAACTACACATGCCGATACCTCGAATGGGCTGGCGAGCCGGACTGCCGCCTTTTCAGGGACACAATTTGTGCGATCGCTCGTTGGCTGATCTTCATCAATGTCGTAAGACGTTATCGTGCCATTCACTGTGAGGCGTGTATATCACTGGTAAAGGGGGAGCGTGCAGGTCATGGCATTTATAATTCAACGCAACAGGACGCCTGCTTACCTCATGAAAGAATTTGGTGGAATCGTTTGATATATAGGCGACTATGAAAGAGGCCGCGTCCCGGCCGGGCCATTAGTATACTTATGTAATACGGTCGCCTTCAGGCTGATTTCTAGAAGCACGGTCTGCACCGATATGCGAAATTGTTCCGACGGAAATAAATCAGTGAATTACTGAAATCGGTGAAATCAGTGAAATAATGAACATACTTCAGTAGAGTTGTCAATTTGGTGAAGCTATGATCAGTGCTAGAGTCAACTGCATCTGGTACTAGAACTAAGAATAGCCAAGCATATCCCTTGTGTTTGTACATACGTGTTAAAACTTTCCCAATAATTCATTCGCGAATTAGTTGCATTTTCCATATTTTAACGAACCGAGGCGCTAACAAAAGGTGTTTATGAAAGCGGGAATACTGATAGTTATAGCTATTAGTATAGTACACCTACAGTTGTGGACTGTAGTACACCTACAGTCTCTACGGCAGCGGTGGCGTAGAGGTAGAACACCCGCCTCGCGTGCAAGAGGTCCGTGGTTCGAATCCCGGTGCCGGCAATTTTCCATCAGATTAAAAAAAATCCGCGTGTTGATAAAATTGCACAAGCAGGCCTGGAGTGTGGCCTGATCCCGTTGACCAAAACCGGTAACGCACTCCCTCACCAGAGCAGGATTGGCTACCCTGGTGCAGTACTTGGCCACAACCTCCTATATGAACACAACAATCACAGTTGGCATAGAAAGAAATCGGGCCTCTCCAGAAAGTGCAACAAGTAACGCTGCCATGTTTCCACACAAAAAAACTAAGGCTCGTGTAAAGAAGACAGCAGCAAAAAATATTTCATTTGGTTTTAGTTTAGGAAAGCACATCTACGGAAACGGAAAGCCTAGAGTACAGTTGTCGCAACAAGTAACTATACCACGGAGAAAGAAAAGAGACTCTAAAGTTTATACAAATAACTATATCACAGAGTTAGTGAAGTACAGCTGGCGCAACATATGTATAATAGTCTCCCATACCGTACGCTCCATGCTGAAATAAAACATGCCACTCCTGCTGCCACGACAAGTATACTATGCAGTCAGCGCAGAAAGAAACTGATCACTACAGCTCACACAAGTACGTATACCATACAATTAGCGTAGACAGAAAGTAGGACACTACAGTTCCAGCAACAAGTAAACCATACAGTCGGCCTTACTATAGATTCGGTGCAGAAATAAGGCAGGCCAGTACTCCCGTAGCAACAATTCAATAATTAAACGTAATTACGCAAGTAATTACTTATACTTAATCGATCACTGTCGAGTGATGCTAGCATAGCAGGACTCTGAGGAACTATTAGGCATTGTTTGGGATATTGTAGCCATAGTGAGGTTAGAAGAACTGGTGCTTGTGCAGTGTTGACTAATGGTCAGGTTCTCTGCTATAGAGGACTTCCGGATAATAAGGAGCACGGCGTAGGATTCGTAAGCCATAACAACCCAGCGGGCAACATTGACGAATTCTACAGCATCAATGAGAGAGTAGCAGTAAGCGTAATAGACTTAAGAAGAATAGAACAAAGGTAATAAAAGCCTAACCTCCAACAACCAGTCAATGACGAAATAGATCAATTTTATTATATGTTAAAGTTGCAACGAGAAAAGTGCAAACTCAGCATACTGTAGTAATGAGCGACTTCAATGCAAAACTGGAGGAAACGCTGGCTGGTGAACAAATAATTGCCAAATATGGCGTCGATTGTAGGAACACTAGAAGAGACATGTTGGTAGAATTCGCGGAAAGCGATGTGGATAATTAACGTCTTCTTCAGGAAGCGTAGCAACAGGAAAAGGAGCTGGAAAAGTCCTAATGGTGAAACAAGAAATTATATTGATTTAATACTTTCTGCTGATCCGAGCATAACCCGCCGTGGTTGCTCAGTGGCTATGGAGTTGGGCTGCTGAGCACGAGGTCGCGGGATCGAATCCCGGCCACGGCGGCCGCATTTCGATGGGGGCGAAATGCGAAAACACCCGTGTGCTTAGATTTAGGTGCACGTTAAAGAACCCCAGGTGGTCAAAATTTCCGGTGTCCTCCACTACGGCGTGCCTCATAATCAGAAAGTGGTTTTGGCACGTAAAACCCCAAATATTATTATTATTATCCGAGCATAATCCAGGATGTAGAGCTCTTAGGTAGGGTAAAGTGCAGTTATCATACGTTAGTGAGGTCTAGGTTTCATCTCAGTTTGAAGAGAGAAAGTGTAAAGTCGGCTAAGAAGAAACAGGCCAACCTAGTCGCACTAAGAGTAAAGGAAGACAAATTCAGGATGGCACTTAAAAGCAAGTATGCAGCCTTAGAACACAGAGGTGAAATTGACCTAGAGGTGACGAATGAAAGCGTAACTAGGCTGGCTTCGGAAGCAGCAGTAGAAGTGGAAAGTAGTGCCCCAAGACAACCATAGGTAAGGTGTCCCAAGTAACGAAGGACTTAACAAAGAAAAGACAAAGAATAAAAGTGTCCAGCTCAAGAAATCTGACAGAATTCGCGGAACTGTCATAACTGATCAACAAAAAGAAAATAGGAGGTATTCGAAGTTATAAAAGTTATAACGTAGGAAAGACTGACGAAGCGGTAAAGAAATGGACGCAGCATGACATAGGTGATAAGAAAACTTGACCTACAACAAGCCATCATATATGTGCACTGAAAGATAAGCAGGGTAATATCAGCTGGGACTTCGAAGATATAGTAAAAGCAGCGGAAGAATTTTCTGTCGATCTGTACAGTACCCAGAGCAACCTCGAAACCTCCATTCGAAGTAGGTTAAAGAGGCTCCTCTATACCTAGGGATGAAGTTAGAAAGACCTTGCAAGACATGAAATGGGGAAAAGCGGCAGGAGAAGATGGAATAGCAGTTGATTTAATCATAGGCGGAGGATAGATCATACTTGTAAAGCTGTGGGTTCTTTATACGAATTGTCTCACGACTTGACGAGTCCCAGAAAAATGGAAGAATGCCAAAATCATACTAATCCTGAAACAAGGAGACGTTAAAGAATTGAACAATTATATGCCGAATAACTTACTTCCTGTATTGTACGAAATATTCACCCAAGATAATTTCCAATAGAATCAGGGCAACAATGGAGTTCAATCAACCAAGAGAACAGGCTGCCTTCAGGAAGCGATACTCTGCAATGAATCACATCCATGTAATCAATCAGAAATCGAGAAATCCGCGGAGTACAATCATCTTTCTATATAGCTTTCATGCCATAGTAATGCCATATAGTGCCATATATAATATAGTAATGCCATAGAGGCATTACGTTATCAAGGATTACAGAAGGCTTACGTAAACCCCTTCAACAATATCTACAGTTTTTCCACGGCTACCTTCATTCTCCACATGAAAAGTAGGAAAATACCTATAAAGAAAGCGGCTAGACAAGGAGATAAGATCTCTCCGTTGCTATTCACTGCATGCTTTCAAGAACTCGGAGAGGAAACAAGAAGGATTAAAGAAGGAAGAGAGGAAATCAGAGAGGAAACAGGGATTGCCAATATTTTAATTGACATTAGGAGAAATAAGATGGAGCTGGGCTGGTCAGTTGAGCTCTTCGACGCGCAGCGTCCGCCGTTGTGAAATTACTGTCCTAGGACACCGTGTGAGTTTTCGTGGTATCCAAACTGATCCCAATCAAATTCTTGTCTTGAAGCATTTCACTGTTCCGCGTTCCGCCAAAGACGTCCGGAGGTTCGTTGACTTGTGTTATTTCCGACGTTTTGTCAAGAATTTCGCCGGCATTGCCCGTCCGCTAACACAGCTCCTGAAGAAGGAAATCACATTTTCATGGAGTCCTGAACAAGGCGATGCATTCCGCACGCTCCCCAGATTGCTTACTACTCCTTCCATCTTGGCGCATTTTGGCCGCGCAGCGCATACGAACGGACGCACGGAAGCACGAACGGAAAGTACGAACAGAGGCCAGTGGACACGGCATCGGCGCTGTTCCCGCACAGTGGCGACAAGGGCAAGACCGCGTCATCGCCTTCGCCCGTCGCCTCCTCTCCCCTTCAGAGCGACAGTTCTCCATCAGTGAACACGAATTCCTTGCCCTAGTTTGGGCAGTCGCATAATTTCGACCCTACTGGCCGCGCCTTTTCGGTCATCGCGGATCACCATGCGCTGTGCTGGCTCTAGTCTGTCAAAGACCCGTCCGGACGACTTGGTCACTGGGCGACAAATCTTCAAGACTACAGCCTTGATGTATTTTACAAGCCCGGCACAGTGCACCAGGACGCCGACTGCCCATGTCGTCATCCAGTGGACCCTCCCAATTCCACCGCCCATGATTCTGACACCTGCGCCCTTGCCATCTCCTACTTGAGTGACATATGCAATCAAAAGCTGACTGGTGCAAATTTGCTGTCCATCACCGATCGTTTATGCTCGAATAACTCCGACCCGTCCCTCCGCCTGTTCGTATTCCGCGACAATATTCTCTACCGTCGCAATACCAACTGCGACGGTGCCGAGCTGCTGCTCGTAGTACTACAACCATTCGTTGTACTCTTCACCAGCTCCACGATGCTCCAACAGCCGGCTGCCTTGGAGTATCCCGTACAAAGGACCGTGTGCGGCGTCGGTTCTTTTGGCCAGACCTTTACATTTCTGTGCGCCGCTACGTTGCTGGTTGCGAGTTCTGCCAAGGCCTCAAACGTTCGTCTTTGCAGCCTGCCGGCCCACTTCAGCATATCGACATTGCAACTAGTACGTTCCACCACGTCGGCATTGACCACGTTGACCCATTTCCGACTTCTCTTCTGAGGAACGAGTGGATGGCCGTAGCTACTGACTACGCCACACGATGCGCCAGTCATCACATGTACACTAGCGATCAGTTGCGCCACTGACATTACAGACTTCCTGCGCTACGACGTCATCCTCCAGCACGGCGCTTCACCGCAACTGCTGACAGATCGCGGTCGGTCTTTTCTTTCACAAGTTCGCGGCGATATTCTTAGCTTTTGTTCCACACCTCATAAGCTAACCACCGCCTACCGCTCGCAGACTGATGGACTTACAGAAAGCCTCAACCACACGCTCATGACGATGCATGGTGTCCATGTACGTTTCAGCAGATCACTGTGACTGGAACAAAAGTTTGCCGTGACTTTCCCATACGTCTCGTACCGCCACGACACTGCCCGCTTCTCTCCTTCTTATCGCTTCTTTGTCCGCCACCCCACGTTGCTCTTTGAGACACCCCTTCTATCACCTCCGCACGCTGCTACAGAATACGCACGCGACGCTGTTGCTCGTGCGCAAACGGCTCGTCACATTGCACGGGACCGTCTCTCTGCCTCGCATCTAACTCAAAAGGCCTGCTCGCTACGAACCAGGCTCCTGGGTCCTCTTTATTGGGCCCCTTGCCGCCGCGTCGGCCTATTTTCGAAACTTCTTTCCCGCTACTCCAGGCATCGCAAGGCTTTGTGCCACATCACCGAGGTCAAATACGAGATAGCCCCGTTGGATGGTCGCTCGTCATCTTCAGTGCCCCCCCACCGATGTCGTGCATGTGTCCCGTCTCAAGCCGTACGTTTCAGCCTACAACCCTTTCCTTGTCTAAGCACTGAGACGGCGCTCCGACCGCCGGGGGTTATGCTACAGGACATTCCCGCATTCTGAAGAACGTGCTCAGCAGGGCTACGAAGAGCACGCTCGAGAGAGCTCGTTCGTGGTTTTCGTTATTATGCCGTTTTGGGTGTAACTTCTCTGTATATATACTGTAAACATAATATTACTTACTCTTTATCTACGTCACAGTATATACCTAAATATATACGGAAATTTTCCCTGACGGACAACTCCGCTATCGCCGGTGCCGACACCGGATATCCTGCGACACGGAGCCCTCAGCGTTATCGGGCTAAATCGACCACGAACCCCGCATCCCGAACCATGCAGGTCCTCCGCATGGTGCACTGAACTAATTAAATTTCGCAAAGTAAAATGTGTCAGACTGTTGGTAAAGTACGACACTATTCTTAAAGTGCGACACACACAGAACCTGCAGATATGCTATAGCGTCGGATTGTAGCTTGAATACACGAGAAAACATAATTATGCTATACGGAAACAAACTCATTTTCCAGCTGCCGCTTGAGATTTGGCGCCACTGCACACAATCTCCGGGATCGGCCCACGCAAGAGCCTGCGTTTCTACCAGAAAGCTCGCCTTCGTGCATTGCGTTCGCCACCAGCGTTTCCCGGTAAACGTTACGGTTACATATAGCCCCAGTTGCCGGGGAGCGTGAGTCAGGTATCGTTGAATGCTATTGTGTTCCACTCTTAAAGAAGAAGCATACGCGTCTTACAATTTTTTACTAAGCAGTATTGCACTAATGAAGAAAAATTAGCGCTAGAACCATAACTCCATAGCAACAGTACTTGAAACACTACCCAACAGTACTGTTACGGAAGTTAGTCACGACGACACGTGTACCAGGAGCACGATTCTTGGCTGACGGCTCCCGAGTCGGCATCCGCCACTTCAGATGATCTTCATCAACACCGCCACCATCATGAACATCGCCTCCATGTTTGAGGCGTATCTCGTACCTGCGTGCAGGTGTCCTGCTACGCCTGCGTCTACAGGTACGTGGAGCTCAAGGGAAACCGCCGTGCGCTGTCGCTCGCCCTCGTCTCCCTGGGCGTCTCCATGGTGCTCGAGGCGGCGCTGCTGTACTCGCCCGGCGGGCGATCTGCGCGCGCGTCCCGCATCGCCGTCCAGTGCGCCTGCTTCTGCGCGGTCAGCCTCAACTACGGCTACGCGGCCGAGGTATTCCCGACCCACGTGCGCAGCATCGGGCTCAGCTGGTCGTTCGTGATCGGCCGCGTCGGAGCGCTCGCGGCCACCGCGCTGCCCATGGTGGTCGGCGCCGAGGCGCGTCTGGCCGTCAACCTGGTCATGGCCCTGCTCGTCGCGCTCACCGCCATCGCCAACCTGTGGCTGCCCGATGTTCTCGTAGTGCGCAAACCCAAGAATGTGTCCGAGTCGCTCAGCATGACCTTGACCATCGAGGGGCGCAAGGAACTGATCAAGGCATCGCTGGCGCCGCAGATGCCAAGACCCTCCGGTAACAAGCATCGACGTGGACGGGGGCGCGGAGCCAAGAAGGCGTCGTGACACGCGGGGTCTCCGAGTCCATGCAGCTTTCGTCGCTGACTCCATCGCCGTTTTAAAGCGATAGCGTTAAGGAGCTGGTGTCGCAGAAAAACCGGTGTCGTCGGCGTCGGTGTCGGCGTCCGCGTCCGCGGCGTTGGCCGTGAGCGATAAATCACGGCAGGCGCTTCATGAATAAAAAGCAACTTCCAAGATTGCCTCGGTGGGAATCGAACCAGGGTCTCTGGAGTGTGAGACGGAGGCGCTACCACTCAGCCACGAGTTCTTTTTTTTCTTTATTTCCAGCTTGGCTACAAGCCTGAGCCACGAGTTCGATGCTTGAAAGCGGTACAAAAGCGCTTCTAGTGAATGCGGTCTTCCCTCAGAAACGTGCCGTAGAAAGTTATACTGCAATGTATATCGGTAATTATGAGCATGTAACTTACAGAAGTCGCAGTTACACGAGTAGCGAAGTACGTTTCCGCTACATTTCTTCTGCGCTTACCGTACACGCAGAGCCGTCTTGCGGCAAACACAGAAGATCCCCTCCTCTCAATGTACGGCGCTGCCCCGACAGGAGGCGCGCCGCGCGCGCATTGGGACCGGTGCCAGGCGCGTCGCGGTCCCGACTCCCTCTTCCCTGACGACGCTTCGCCGTGCTCCCGGTTGCAGAATCAAGCGCCGTTCCTTTCTTTATATTACTGTCTATCTATCTCTCTGCCCGTGCCGATCACGACGTTTGGCTGGCGTAGATCGTTTCCCCTCCGAGACACCGAGTTCTTTGGTTAGTTCCGTTTGCTCAGGCGCACGTTTCGTTGCCGCGCCGAACGCTGCGTTGCTCGACGCTCACCGCGTGATAGGTGGGCGCTAAGTCCGATGCGGGGCGCCTCGTAAGTGATCGCTGTGCTGTAGCGCATTGTCTTATACCCCTTGGCGGGTCGACGGGAACGCTGTCGCGTTCCACTCTTGAAGGCGAAGCTTAAGCGTCCTCCAATTTTTTTTTCGCCGAGGTCGTCGCCTGCGCCGTCGGGTCAGTCATCGCTGAGGCGCAGCTCGACAACGACGCCTGGGAACCCCATGTGAATCGAAGGCCATTGGCACGACTTCTTTTGATTCATATCTTTCTTCTCAGTGCTCTCGAGGAAGAAACATTGCGTCGTGCGTAGACCGAGCTGGCAGTGTTCTAGATACAGTGATCTCTGCATGCTGCATTTTTTGTTATGTTTAGCTTTCTCTGTCTGTGTGTTCGTGTTTTGGTGACACCGAATACCGCAATGTGTTGCCAAGCTAACGATGAGTAGTAACCCAATTATACGAGTTACGGGCGCCTTGAGGTTTAAAGCGCGTAATAATACTGCATTAATTAATTAATTAATTAATTAATTCCGTGGTTTGATTTCTATCATTGGTGCAGCAACAATTTTTTTGCTAACGTCTGGCTCTGTATTATGGTCAGTACGCTCAATTGGAATTTGCTTGTCCAGATGTACAATCGCTGCTTCCTTTTTATTTCTTTTTTATTTCCTTTTTTTCTTTTTTTCCTTTCTTTTTTTTGAGCGTGTTTATTCAAACAGAGAAAAGATGAAACGATCGCGCCATCTATCATCGTCACGCCTCAGCACGGCGCACTGTCTCTCCGTAAGATGTACAGATGGCGCCACTATTCTTTTGATTCAGATAAAATAGTTTTTGTTATAAATAAAGTTGTTTCCTCCTCCATGAATAAACTGTTATTGAGCAGACTTGTTTTCGTCCTATGGTCAGGCCCCGTACACTCTCAAGTTCAACAAATGGCCACAGAGGGCGAAAAATCAATCGAGGCGCGTTTCAGCGTAAGCGCGCAAGTGGAGTTACTGTAATTTGGTCGAATACTTTAGTTTGTGCTTTCTCTGCTAGGGGCGCTAAACATGGTGAATTTTTTTACTTTACACAAACCATTGACATAAACAATCGAGGTGTCTAAAGATGTTTTGTTACCTCAGGCAAATAGGCAGTTGATTTTTTTTTTAAAGTTGATTGTTGAAGCTGCTTTTTAGTCATAGCGTCAAGGTTTTTGTACTTGATTAACCACCGACAGCCGACAGCCTATTGGCATCGATGTGTTTCCTGGCCGTTGGCGTTCGAATACTACGGCGGTAAAACATTTTCGAAAGCATGCTGGTTTCGTCTGCGAGTCATTACATAGACTTGCTGTAAAGAGGTCTACTCTTGGCAAAAAATAGTGCCTCATTTTGTTTAGGCGTTGATTATCATGATGAATGCGGCGGAGGTTGAGGGAGTACGCTTGAAGGTACGTTTTTATGCCGTTGATCTCCATAACACCGTAAATACGCAAAGCGATGTCACAGAACACCCGATCATTGTGTGTTCTCCGTCATCGCTTGTTTGCTGTACGCCTACTAATTCTTCATTTCTTCAAGTGTTGTATCCTCCTTTTGTCCTTGTTCTCTTGTGCTTCACTTACAGTATGTCGTTCCGTCAGCTGTAATGCGCATTTGCAAAACCAATACGTTTGATAAGACGCAGTGGTTGTCATAATTTCACTATACATGTACTAAGCTGGCACATATATGGTTCAGATACAGATGCCTGTATGCGGACTTGCACGACGTTGATGCGGAGATTAGGATAATTATGACAGAGGCAGCTGACGGCCGTAAGCTGTTGCATTCTTTCCGCCAAACTACCCGGCCTGGTAGTGCTGTAAAGATGCTGTATAAAAGTGACACGCGGTGACAGGGAAATTATTATACTTAGCAGCCGACCGTACGTTTTGTTGCTTAGGTCTTCTTTCTGGTGCGTTTGTGCTACCCTTATTAATGAGCCATTTCTTGCCTATGTTCTTGACTATGTAACCGCGTTTGTGTGGATGCGTAGACGTGTGCTTTTTGTTGTACTTGTAAAATGCAAATAAAATATTTTCAGGCTTACTCAATCTTTGGTGTCGTGTGCGTTTATTCCAGTGGAGGCCATCGTGCCACCTGGAAACCGCATTTTGTCAGTAGCCCTACACGAAATGCAACAGCTGGAGCGCGGCGGCACAACTCGGCGTAACGGCGGCGTAATAAACGAAAAACAGCTCGGGATGCCCTTAAAAGTCAATTCAGAGTGTGCCTTAACTCGATATGACCCGCCGTGGTTGCTCAGTGGCTATGGTGTTGGGCTGCTGAGCACGAGGTCGCGGGATCGAATCCCGGCCACGGCGGCCGCATTTCGATGGGGGCGAAATGCGAAAACACCCGTGTGCTTAGATTTAGGTGCACGTTAAAGAACCCCAGGTGGTCAAAATTTCCGGAGTCCTCCACTACGGCGTGCCTCATAATCAGAAAGTGGTTTTGGCACGTAAAACCCCAAATATTATTATTATTAACTCGATATGACTCAGCGCTACATGTATTCTGCGCCTCGATCGTGCTCCCGCCAGTTTGGTTGCTGTGTGGCAAACGTAGCGCCTACTTAATATAGGCGCTACGTTTGCTACACAGCAACTAAACTGGCGGGAGCACCATCGAGGCGCAGAAGCCAGAAACCCAGTAAAGCCACAGAACACCTGGTAAAGCGTGTGCAAAACCCCGTTTCCGTTTCCTGTTGTACAGCGCCACCCGTGGTCACATACTTTAGTTCACAACGCCACCGCTACGCTTATTTCCGTAGCACTGTGGAAGGTACAGTTTCCCTTCTCTAAGTTTGTATAGGTGTTCTGTGCTATGGTGTTAGGCCTCTCTCTCTCCAGGAGAGAGAGAGAGAAAAAACATTTTTTCGGACCATCGAGGTGGTTGCTCTTGATGTCGAGTGGGTGGTGTCCTCATTCCAGGACGCCACTGGCCATGGCTGCTCGACGTACGTGCTGGATGAGAGCTTCTTGTCCCGCCACGCTAACGCCAGTCAGCTGTACCTCCCACCGTTCAAATGGCGTGCTAGGCGTCTTTAAGAGCTGAGGTTTGCTGCCGCACTCCCACGAGATGTGAAAGAGTGTAGGGCGTTTGTCGCCGCACCAGGGGTAGATGCCGCGACATGTATGTGGGAACATTTTACTGTATCTGTGTAGGTTTCGAAATGTGTTGGTCTGAATAAGTCGGAGAGCTACGGCATCTTCAGTGCTGAGCTTTCTGTGAGGCGGAGGATAAATCCTGCGGTTGAGTCACTGGATCTCGAGTCGGTCGCAGTAATTGGACGGCAGGGGCATGAAGGTAAAGGGTGGGGATTGATGAGACGATTGGTCTTCCCCGCTCGGTTGATTAGCGCTCGAGCTAGGGCGTGCGCACTTTCGTTCCCCTCCAGACCCGCGTGGCCCGGCGTCCACGTGATTTGATGGTATTCTTGCAGCCTCGGGCCTAGAATCTCAGCAGCGGTGTTCGTCCGTTGGTAAAGTTATGGCAGGCCTGTTGCCAGTCGGTAACGACATGGACTTCCC
This sequence comes from Dermacentor albipictus, assembly GCF_038994185.2. Classification (NCBI taxonomy): domain Eukaryota; kingdom Metazoa; phylum Arthropoda; class Arachnida; order Ixodida; family Ixodidae; genus Dermacentor; species Dermacentor albipictus. The sequence goes on along the minus strand of NC_091822.1, from coordinate 65,820,063 downwards.
TGCCTACCCCGTCTTGCTTTAGTACCAGCGCCGCGGTATGGTCTCAGCCGCAGCTGGGGTCTCTGCCCTTACGGAGGCCGCGAGGGTCAAGGAAGCCGCCGTGAACGGGAGAGACATCTCTCCAGGAAACTTCGGCGCCGAGCAGAGCTCTTCGCCCGGTCTCACAGAAATATGTTTTACCCTCCAAGCACCGCTGCAGACCACGTGTTTTGGCAGCGAGTTGTTTTGGACGATAGTTTCTCAATATATTACCTAGAGGGAAATCTGCCGCTGCTGCGCTGTGATATACATGGAATGCGCGTGCGTATAAATGTCGTACAAAAATCCCTCACGTGACCTGTTCCTAGATACCTAGGGGCAGGATCATTTAGGGACTTTTTAAAAGGGGCGCGCCAAGTGATGCCATGGCACCATGTGGCGCGTTGAATCGTTGAATCGCCGGTCCACGCCGACCACTGGCCGTATGATGTCTCCGCAGTGGGTTCAGTATTTGTTGGCAAAAAGTCGTGCAGCAATGGTGTGACATGTCGGCTTTTGATCTCGGTGAACTCTGGTGGTGTGAGACCCGTATTTTTAATGAATTCAGTGGTGCTGACGATCTAAATATTCAAGTGGCGTATAGCTTCGGCAATGCAATTTGCGAACCGGTGCTGTTGCAGCAGCGTTGCCGTGTTCGCCCTTTTAGGCAGAGTGATCACATCGGCCATAAACCTTTACTTGACGGGCGTCGTAGGCGTATGTGTTCTTCGCCATGGCAGCTCCAGTTACAGCTTTGATATCCCAGTTACTCTGAAGATACTGCCCCGCCCGCTTTACTATAGTCTCAGGTGCTATTGAACTCTCTATCTGCCGGTATATTTATTTTCACATGCTGAATGGTCCCACCGCAATACATATATGGAGTGAGGTGAAGCTTATTAATGTTGCCAAATGCTTTGACAGTTTCAGACCTAACAGTTTTAGAATGACATGGCCAATACAACAGCCCAGACCTTCACTTTAACAATTTTATTACAACTGTCAAACTAATCTTACAGCGCAGAAAAACAATGTAAACACCTCAGTTTATTAGCAAGTAATACTGGAAAGCACAAGTCTAGTGGCCAAGGGTGTGGTGAAGTGATTTAAACACTCAACCGAAACACTTTAAGTGCTTAAAAATGTCTAGCATATTGATGCAGGTTGATCAGACTTACTGCGATATTGGTTGCTTTACAATGAAAATAATACTATTGGATATGAGGATGTAAGCGACTCGTGTGCTGCTTGGTTATGCAAACCACATGGGTCCCAAAATACCCAAACAGGGTTCTCGTTTACGCATGATGATTGCGTCCACTAATCTAATACCTCTGTCACACGGGCATATTTGGAAGGCCTTCCAGTCAACGGCCTTTGAAACGCCACAACTCTATCGACTCAAAGGAGTTGTCGCGCTTCTACACGGTACTTTTGAAAGGTCGTTGAGTGGTTCAGGCGTTTCTCGCAAACTTGTGTGGCGCTGCAGATCTTTAGTTTCGCTTTCATGTCACGAAAAGTTAAACAACATTAAAACCATTTAAAAACATTATAATTTCTTTTATGTTCGTTTACACAAACAAAAAAATTTCTTTATACATTGCCATACATATATGTTTAGTTTTTAAGTTGTTGAGTAGCTAAACTGCGGCAACGTTTGCGCCGCTCGATGCGGCTGCCGTTTTGGTGTGTGTTCGCTCATGTCAAGTGGCAAAAACACTTTATTGAATGATGAATAACACTCATATATAGTATTTTTAGAGCATTTGGTTTGATGTGTTCTTTCTAACCGTGAGTACGAGCACACTGTGAACGAGAGGGCATGTTCGTGCTGCTTCCGCTTCCGTTGCTCAAAGACCATCGGGATTTTGATAGAGATTTAGGGTGCTCCGTTAACTCGATAGTCTATTGACTCGGCGGCCTTCGAAACCGCCCGTGTACCAGCTCGAACTTGACCTTTGAGTCAACTGACTATCAGTTGGAAGGCCTTCCAAACGCCCGTGTGACACGGGTATAAAGCTCTCTAATGTCAGCAGTATAAAGAGAGGCTGTAGAAATAGGGCTTTGTACTTGACAACTCCAATTTTGTTTCTTTTATACTCATAGAACCTAAACACTACGCTGCCGTGACAGCATCTGCCGAGCTCATTGCCACATTTTGCGACAAAAGCAGTGATCATTCAGGTAGAGTTGCCTGTCCTAATATTACTCCAAGAATTATTTAAACAGTTCATTTTTTAAGCACGAAGCATGTCATGCCCAACTAGAAAATTAATCACGCAATAAGCTACTAGAAGCAGCCAAAATATCAGCAGTCTTCTGAAATCAGCTCGATTTGCAGCTCCTAAAATTGGCTATTATTGAATTAAGGGAAGGAAAGAACAGTTTGAATAAACATATGTCTCATCAGAAAGTTGTGGTGGTATGCTGTAGGCTAAGACAGTGAAAGGAAGCCGTTTTGGCATTGGTCTACCTCTGTCCCAAAACCAGGCACCGCAGCCGAGGCGACTTCACTTGGATTTGACATCTTCAAATTCGCTTTCCCGAGCACAGAATACTCAGTCGAGTTGAGCTCAGTGCACATCACCCACATTGGGGATGCAAAGACGTATGGCCAAGAGTATGCCACCTTGAAGAAGCAGACACCACATACCCTCAAATTAACAAATGACACCAACTATCTCAACTGCTACTTCCTCCATTAAAACCAGAAGCACAGTACACTTATCTAGCCTGGGCAACTGGGGCCTTCATCCAGAGTGTCAGTGCGACTCTGCCCCAAGAGGCAGTGACCATTATCCAGTATAACACTTGATGTAGGGGTGAAAGTGTGCCACATTCACAAAATGAGGGTTGCAGGCTGGGACCATTTCCATGATGCACTTGAGCCTGCAGAATGTGTAGGTGCTGAAACATCGCTAGCAACACGCATCCTTTACACACTGCAAAGAGCGACATGTGAACTAGAGCTTACTGGGACAACATCCAGCCCTGACAAGCACCTGCTGCAACTGTGGGGCGAGCAAGACAAGCTGCATACTGCATACTTAAATTGTGGCTGCACGCAACAAATCCTGATCAATTTTCTGCACAAGACTGAGCAGGCAAGATGTCATGCTAAGAAACTTGCCAGAGACTAGTGGATGGACCATTGCGCGTCGCTTGAACGTATATGTCTCGGTAAGATGCGACACATTCTCAGCTATAACAAGATGAACCAAATACTGTAATAGTATTGAAAACACGCTGCTCGATCTTCAGTGCACATCTGAGTAATTTGAGGAACAAGCTGCAGATGCTTTCCGCGACCACCTAACAGTCACCAGAGTTGTACGCACCTTAATGACCACTTGCCAAGGAAGGAATAGTAAGCCTCTTTAAGATGGCAGAACCTGTTGTTGCTCTCGAACTTAAAGCGCCCGTGGCAAAGATGGAGTCATTTTGCAGATGTTGAGGAATCTTGCCGAAACGAGGAAGCAAGCATTATTGCTTGCACTCAGTCAAAACACTTGGTCATGATGCCACTATTGAAACCAGGCAAGAAACCTGAATCCCCAGCCAGCCTTTGATCAGTCTCACTCACATTGACAGTGTACGAATTGACTGAAGGAATGTGCCTAGCGAGGCTGAACCACCGTATGGGAAAGACAAGGCTATTTCCACCTGTGCAACATTAGTGTATGGCGTAAGGCTGACTCGTGCGGATATAACCTCTTTCTGCATCACAGCATCGCCAATACCAGCCGCTTCGGAGTAAAGATATATGGGTTCTTAGTAACAGTCGAACTAAGAATAATGTTGAGCACAGTCTGCAACGAGGAGGTGCTAGTGGCCTTTCTTGAAGCCTGCCCAGGCATTAGGGTTGCCAGTGTTGCCAAAGCCTTTTATGCAACCAAATGTTTTAAATATGGGGTTACAGTAAACAGCCAAACAACTTTTACCAACTGCACAGTTGGAAATGCAGGTAAAACCCGGACCAGGCCACTTGGTTGCAGGAGTAATTTGCTGATGAGGTAAGAAGGGGACTTAAGAGTTGGTGATAAAGTATACCGAATGCAAGTATGTGCAGTATGTATGTCTACTGTTAGGCCGAAACAGATGAATTTTCTCCAAAGCAATATCAAGAGCTCTTTTTTTTTCAGGATGCCACTCACGTGCTTTAGGCAATTGTGGACAGGGTTACATAAAGCTGCATAGGCAAAAGGATACAACTAGATACAGCTGTTAATCGAAATATTTTCTTGGCTAGGTTCTTGCTCCTTGAACTCATTCCAGATCATTAACTCTAGCACCAAAGTTATGGACCACTACCAGAAAAAAGGCATGTAGTGTGCCCATCTCAATTCTTGAGCTTATGCCAGTCTTTTTTACACCAATAGCTGCTATTGGATAACTACCCTGGTTGTTCTGATGTCTACTGGTGTTGTCACTGGAATTCCCAAATTTTTTGCTAGAATATTGCAAATAAAGTTCTCATTGTGCTGCGAGGATTCAAACATACGATCAAAAGATTGGCAGTCTACAATTCTATATTTCAGCCACTCTGCTGAAGGTCCTGATACTGAAGAGCGCAATCAAGCCAACAGGTGCCATGATTGGCTGACACCTGCTCAATGTCTGCGTACTGTATATAGAGGCGGCGTCCACGCCTTTGAGTTCTGACACATCTACCTTCTCACGTGTGAAGGCAGTCCTATGTTAATTTTTCTTCTTACATGGAATGACAGTGATAGAGTACATCTGCTTCATTAATCTTGGCTTCTCAGATTTACTGGATGGGGATATTGGTGTCTTGTTTTCCTCAAGCACAGCGCGAGACCTAGCAATGGCTTGCCCAAATATATATTTGAGAAAACCAAAACAAATTCAGCAATGAGAAGCTAAAGGGTTGTTTTGGTGGAGACCAGTGGCGAAGTCCGGATATGAAAGAGGAGGAAAAAAAGTCGAGTCTTTCCACTTCAACACTCGGAGGCACAACTCCTACAAATAAATACGACTCGTACTTATTTTACTTCTCTAGAGGAGATTACTGACTTGTATTGGCAAGTGTTCACTACGACAAACACCGCATGAAGCAACCTTCCTGCGCATATTTCGCATCATTGTTTTGCTTTATGAGTGAAACTGCAATTTTCTTAATGCCACAACTTGCCCAATTTTGTGTTTTTCAGTAGGGTGTTAGCAGTGCTATTAAGGCACTTAAATACTCGTGAATAGTAGTAGAGAAAAAATAGAACTAAGAAAGCAGTGGCTTTTTGTGTGTAGATTATGCATACACCTGGTGCTCTCATTGACATTTCTTCCCTATCTGCTAAACTATTCTAAACCGAGAAAAACTTATGCATAATTATGGTGCAAAGTCAAACCACAACTCAACCGGAAGTATCCTGTGCAAGTAAAGTATATTTATTTAGTGACATCTTCTGCGGCCCTGCTATTGGGCTTTCTTTCCTTCCTTTTCAGCTGTGCAGGTTCATTAGGTAGTGACGAGACAGTTTGACAATTTAAATTAATAAAAGACTTAGCGAAACCTTTTTTTTGTTCTTTTTTTCTTGGTTTCACACTGCACATTGAATTTTAAGACGTGTTTTCTGTGTTTTTTGCTTGTTTTTTATGTGTAGGGCATCGTAACATTTTTTACACCGTGTCAAGTATGTTCTGCCATAGAGTTCTTGGATGGATTCTTGCCCTTTCATTTTGTACAATATGATGTCGGTTTTTTGTGTCCAAGGCTGCTTTACATTTGAGTGTGATTGTAGCATTTTGCTAAATTTTGCCTCTGTCACCCAAGCTTGAAATATTGCTACCCACTGCGGGTGGCATGACACATGATACTTTTTTTCAGTAAAAGGAAGTCTGTCACCCTGTGCACTGGTGGTCTTTGTCTTTTTGAATTACAATTTGTTGCCTATATTAGTTCTGTTGTTGCATTTCAGATTAGGAATGGCTATCATAGTTGACATCATTTAGCCATATTGCACACAATGATGATGATATGTACTTGCAATAAATAGCCACCATAAATGTAATAAATATAAGTTAATAATTCAATGATAGTGCCTTTGCATGGTGGTGCAGCCATGAATTGTGGCTATAAGGTACCAGTGGTGCAGGTAGCACTTCTTGTGCAGAATATAGTTCAACTCTACTACTTTCAAACATCATTGTCTTTATCTGCATTTGTATAGCTCCAGTTTCTGTGAACACACATCTGGTGGAAGAGTGGCTTGCACCCGCAGTTGGGTCCAATGAATAGCCAAATTTCTGCCCGTTTTCATGTCATTCGCACATTAGTAAAGGCAGTCGTTTTTATAGTAGCCTGTTTGCCAGTGTAGAAGCCGCTGCAGGGCGTCAGGTTCTCGTACGCATCTTCAGCTTTGCAGGGGACACAGCATCTGGCACATAGTTTGTCACAGGCCATGTATTCGGGGCAAGTTGAGGTCACTCACTAGCAAAGGGAGAACCAAGCTTGTTGGATAAGAAGTAAAAAGCCTGTATACTCAGTGGCCTTCTTCATTTCGTGTGACATATGTGGTTATAGCGACCCTTGTTTTAAACACTTCTTGTCCAGCAGCTGTTGTTTGCTTTTGAAACACACAGGATAGCTTTCAGCAAGCTTGACAGGAATAACGCTGAAAAACCAGCAGATGTTAATTCTCGCACTTATCATGCGAAGCTTCGTACAGTATGATGAGGGCGTAAATAAATGAGGGTGTTTCTCAAGGCCTTGTAGCACATGTCACGAGTTTGGAGCAACATGATGTATAGCACTTTTTTGATCCCGTGCTATAGGTTTAGCAAATGTGGCCATGGTTGAAGTGCAGTGCAAGGTCAAGAAAACAGATATCTATGAGCAGCGCCCTGGTAAAGGAGTCTCTGGGAAAACTAGTGGGAAGCCTGTTGAACATCTGGTTGACCCACTTGCTGGCTCCATCAGGCAAAGTATGATAAAGAGAAGGAAGTCATCAACACATCAGAAGGTTTTTGCATATAAACAATGTGCTAAGGTCATAACATGCCAACAAGTCTTGGTGCGCAGGCTATGCACGACCAACTACATATGCCTTCTGTTCGGACATTGCTCATTGTAACTAACAAGGATGGAGTGGGCAAAAAAAGAAAAGCAGCTCCATTAATTTGGTTTCACTGGTATCAACAGTGTTTTGTAAGTGTAAATTGCCATACTCCCCAATGCCTTCTTGGGTGGCATCAGCAAGGACCAGCTTGAGGCAAGGGGTAATAGACGTCTTTGCAAGCTAAAAATGCATGCATGCATGGAGAGCACATTGTATCCAAAAAGTAGACACTTCACAGGGGCACTGGAGAAGGGTCAGGTTATTAACAGTAGGCAAAGACAAGCTACTAAACACCCAACACTGTTGCCATGTAACGTCCTCTGAAACAATCCGTCTTAAAGAGGAAATCATCTTTGTGTATCCATAAAGAGGGCAGATAGGCAAAGCCCATTCAGTAATGCTGTCAGCTTCAAAATCCCATTTTGCACCCCATCCTGAATGCTTCCTTCTTAAGACTTTGCTGGGTGCAAGCATTCTACTGTCCGAAAGCTGTCATTGAGAGCAAAAGTTCAGAAGCAATTGCAACAAACCTCCCTTCCTAGTTGGCCTGGATGCTCACGGTGCTTATGAAGCAGCACCATGCGGCAAGCAAGGTGAACGGATGCCTCAAAGCCCTTGTTCGTTTATCACACTGTTCTGTTAGTAATAACCAAGAGACCTGAAACCAACAAGCCCAAGTTCGGCGCTCGTGTGGTTACTGTGGCGGGTCCATAATAAAAAGCACAAAAACAGAAAACTCAAGGGAAAGGATAAAGCACCATTTAACACTTAGTATTGCCGCAGCCCACCCCCTTCTTTTGTTTTGTCTTGGTCGTGCTACATTTTTTTCTATAGATAGGCATGAACTTCTCCTGGGCACAGATTACTGCAGAGAGCATAGGTGATGTTCCCAATCAGTGTCGAATTTTTACATACGCTATGTGCTGGCTCAAAGAGGTTTGAGATACTGCAATGACAGGTTCTAGTAGAAAACGTGCCTGGAAATAAAAAAGCTGTGCTGCAATCAGCTTGGCAACATGTTGCCCCCTTAATAAAAGTTGTACTTCCATATCAACTACAGCCCTTTTTTAGAGTAAAGTAGCCGCGCACTAATGAACAACGAATCAATTCTCAGAGCATGGGCATGAATCCGCATTGTGCTCCTGCATTGAAGGTGAATAACGCGTTCCATAATGGCGAATGTGCTTTAGTAAGCTTCCCTGCAATATGAATTTGTAATGTACAAAGAATTGTCAGTGAAGCTCACCGCAAGCACAGATGCACTTGCAAATTATATCTATTGAAAATAATGAACACAGTGTAAACCTATGTGCCCTTTCCACTCTTAGTATGCTTTACTGCACGATGCTTATTTTCACCCCTGTATTGCGGTGTAGAAGCTACAAAAGAAACGTTGCATAATTGGGCTTTTTAAAATTACCTTTCTTGCAATACACCAAGGTTTCGCGGTGAAGCATAAGCAATGTACTGCGGTGAAGCATATTAAAAGTGGAAAGGGGCCAGTGTCACTGGTCATAAGAGTTCTTTAATTATACACTCGCACACCCGCTGCTTCTCAGGTCGCCTAAGTGGACATACTATGCTGGGTGATAGCGCCCCCCCCCCCACCTTTAGTATGCTTCACCGCGTAACTAAAATGTACTGCGGCGAAGAAGCAGTAAATTTGTATTGAGTGAATAAACAAATGCTTTTTACAACAGAACAGAAATAAACGCGCACCATGCATCAGTCTACCACACGGAAGAGCATCGCAACAAAAGGTAGCTGATTCACACAGGCCGTGTAGCCCACTTATCAGTCGTAAAAGGTATTATGTGTAATTCAAAATTTAAGACACAAAGAAATATCTTCATATGTTTACCTTCGTACTCCTTGCGTAATAAGACCGCCAGAACTTCCACAATAGAAAGTAATTTACAACACACAAACGCAAAGAACACAGACATATACCTCGTTTTCAACTCGACCGTCATGCAAATGACATATAGCACGGAAAAACGTGAGCATGCTGTGTGTTAGCATCGTGAACTTCATACAAGGCAAGGAACACACCACAATCCCGCGATAGCCGCCAATGAGTCCAAAACGGCAGCACACAGTCTGTGAACGCGCAAATGGAGCCCGTAAGCCAGTCAGCACCACCACAACTTTCAATGCACGGCTGCACCACTCATTACAAGCAGATCACACCAACCACACATTCAGCACTGAACAGTGGGTGGTCGACACAGCCGCATTTACATGACTTGTAGCTAGCAGCACATCCTTCGATGTCCGTTAAGCAATGGCGGACACGGCTACGCCACATCGCGGTTCGCTGAACTGCGCTGCCGATGCGCTATACCACTTCGACATTTGAATTGTCACCACCGCCGGGTTTTCAAGGAAGCACGGGTCACACAACGCAGATTCTGCACTGCCAGAGCTCACGGACGCCAAAGCCGCACTATACCACTATTCACAGCTTTCCGTCAAGTAACACAGAAACCTATAACCAACACACTAGCAACGCAAGCACAATCACATGAGCAATGTTGAACAACGCGCGGTCCAGAGAACGATCAAGCTGAGAAAGAACACGTCACGGCGTCGATCGGCGCCACCATCATGCCTTCTCAAAAATCCCTAAACGCTCCTGTCCATAGGCACCTAGGATCAGGTCACGTGAGAGATTTTTAACGCGATAGCGTTAAGGAGCTCGTGTCGCAGAAAAGCCGGTGTCGTCGGCGTCGGGTGTCGGCGTCGGCGGCGTTGACCGTGAGCGATAAATCATGGCAGGCGCTTCATAAATAAAAAGCAACTTCCAAGATTGGCCCGGTGGGAATCGAACCCAGGTCTCCGGAGTGTGAGACGGAGACGCTACCACTCAGCCACGAGTTCGATGCTTCCAAGCGGTGCAAACGCGCCTCTAGTGAATGCGGTGTTGCCTTCGAAACGAGCCGTGGAAAGTTATACTGCGGTGTATATCGGTAATTATGAACATGTAACGTACAGAAGTCACAATTACACGAGTTGCGAAGTGCGTTTCCGCTGCATTTCTTCTGCGCTTTCCGCACACGCAGAGCCATCTTGCGGCAAACACAGAAGACCCCCTCCTCTCAATGTACGGCGCTGCCCCGACAGGAGGCGCGCCGCGCGCGCATTGGGACCGCTGCCAGGCGCGTCGCGGGACTCCCTCTTCCCTGACGACGCTTCGCCGTGCTTCCGGTTTAGATTACTATCTATCTCTCTGCCCGTGCCGATCACGACGTTTGGCTGGCGTAGATCGTTTCCCCTCCGAGACACCGAGTTCTTTGGTTCGTTTCGTTCGCTCAGGCGCACGTTTCGTTGCCGCGCCAAACGCTGCGTTGCTCGACGCTCACCGCGTGATAGGTGGGCGCTAAGTCCGATGCGGGGCGCATCGTAAGTGATTGCTGTGCCGTAGCGCATTGTCTTATACCCCTTGGCGGGTCGACGGGAACGCTGTCGCGTCCCACTCTTGAAGGCGAAGCTTAAGCGTCCTCCAATTTTTTGTTCGACGTTTAGACGCACGCATGGAATGCCGGTATGTTGTGACTTCGGATTGGCATCGTTCTCGGAGAGCCAGGCAAGCACCGCTCCGTCTGTAACAATTATTTACTTTCTACTAAAACTGCACGTAAAAGGCTGTTTTAGCTTTATTATTACGCAAAAACATGTTTCTTTAAACTATGACAACTTGTTATCGCATGTACAATTATATAATACGTAAATAGTATCAGCGGGCCGCTAAATTTGGAGGACAGACGACAAAATTTGCGCTCACTTTTAAACAATTTGTCGTCTGTTCTCGCTTTGCTTCCCTTCGTCATGCATTGTAGGTGAGTAAAGATGTAGTATGTATTAATGTAAACATTTTATGAAGATTGTCCTTTAAGAACGCGTTGTTTGTGTAGCCATGTCCACGTTTTAGACGAAGCCTCTTAGAACACCAGACAACACAAGCCTCGCAGACACATATACCGTCATTCCCATGACGGCACAGCGCCCCTTAGGAAACTCCCATAGATGGTGGCGCCAGATTTCCCTCTATAGGTGTTACAGTGAGAAATTCTGTTTTTGACGAAACCGGGTCCATGTTCAGCACCAAAACATGATTTTAATCAAGGTACGCCACCAGATGTCACCAGTGTCAAGTGACTAAGACTGCTGTGAAAGTGAATCGGTGGTTCCGCCTGAATGGTACTTTATGCATGTCTTCTTTTTAGACAACGCCCCTTAATGCTTTTGCACCTAATTCACGGCGCCTATGCGAAGAGGTTGGCAATTAAGCCGCTGCAGGCGAAACGTCACTTTAGCTCTGCGCTGTTTACTTCTACAGACTCTATAGCAGAGCCATCTTGATTCCACTTTGTCCCTGCATGCCGTTATAGGTTATTCAGCAATTTTCGAGCACCTGCCACACTAAGTGTATGGAAATACTGCATGGAATAAAACGGTTTCGGGCGAAGGCAAACCAGGGCTTTGGTTAGACCGTGTCAGGACGTTAACTTTTATTCGCACAGAAACACGTAACACTAAATTGAAAATTTGGAACACGTGTGAAGGGATGTGCGTACAGTCATCTGGGGATCGATTCAAAAACGAATCGAATCTAATAACGAAAACGTTTCTAATAGTATTTGAATAAGCAACAGCCATTATCGCAATTACTATAAAATGATGTTCACATCCCAGTGTTCGTAAAATTAGCAAGTTACAGTGAGAACAGAGTACGTTATAAAGAGTCGTTTATTAAAAGCACAAGTGGAGCATTAGGAGCAAAACAAGCATCTTCTCACCCACAGAACTCTTCGGACTCTTCGGATCACTGTACATTCTGTAAAGTATGGCTACCTATGAGACGTAGCCTGCTTCAGAGGTCTTCTCGGAATGCTTCCAACAATGGCAGCACCGCTGGGAGAAGTGTATGGAGTCCCAAGGAGACTACTTTTAGGGTTATTGGGTTTCCAACGCTCCCGTTATGTCAGTTTTTTTTCTTCGACCAAAGGCCGTATACTTTTCTAACAGACCTCGTATAAGTCTCGCCTGTACTTTTTACCTCACTAATGCCAATCATATCCTAAACAGTGCCTGACAGTTCCTCAAAGAGTCCTGCTAGGCTAGTTTCACTCGAGAAAGTTCGGGCGTTAAACGTTGCCACGGTAACTTTCCAATGGTGGCCTGTCCGGGTCCAGAGATTCTTAGCACCCTCTGCGGCGTTACAGGTCTGACCACTTCCTTGGTCAGGTGCTTTGCAGCTGCTGGGGACTGAGGGCTATTGGTCGATCACATGAGTCATTTGGGAGGGAGTGGCCGAATACTGCACAAGGGAGGCCAATTCCTGTTCTGGTGAGGGAGTATTTTTTTATTTAAGCTTAGTTTGTCTTCCTAATTTCTTGTACCTGGATTAGCATAGTCCCACTGGCTCGCAGCATTTTTGCCGGTGTCAGGCGCCACTCCAAGCCATTGAGATGTAGTATACTGGAAGAGGTGAATTCGAGCTTCTCACCTGCCGATTAACGAAAGGAAAGAAATAAAAAGCGCAAGGATTCGAACTTCTGACTATGGCAACCGAGCATCCAAGCTAGGTCAGTCAGATAACCCTGCAGGCTGTGAGGCCACCTTATGTTAGAGAATTCCAGCCCTGAGAATCCTATATGCCAGGAAACACGCTAGTAATTCTCAATTATTCTAACAGCGTGGTTTCGGAATCTCCCGTACGCATGCGGCCGTGAACGCCGCTAAGTGCACGATATATTTACGGCGAAATTTAACAGCCCTTAAGACATGTGTGAAAAATGTTTCATCGCTTACTGGTAATCCATGAGCTGCGTATGCACAGAGATGCAATCATCAGCTTACTGTGGCGTCTGCCTGCCTCTGGCATCTGAGAAGTCCTTTCAGAGAAAGTCTGAATGGCTACGCCCTTGTCTTTGCGCCCACAAAAGCCGAGTCATCGGATGTGAGAATGGTGCATTGGCATATACATATATCGAAAAATATACTGAAACTTTCGCTCAGTGGCATATATCCTAAGAGTGGTGAGGCGGGCCGTCAGAATAATATGGTTTTGAGCCGCGCGTGAACCAGGCGACCTTGGAGGCGGCCTTTCTATATGCTTCGACAGCGCTTCTATTATGTCTCCTTTAAGCTACAGCAAAAAAGAAAAAGAATATGGGGTTCTACATGCCAAAACCTCTTTCTGATTATGGGGCACGCCGTAGTGGAGTACTCCGGAAATTTCGACCACCTGGGGTTTTTCAACGTGCACCTGAATCTAAGTACACGGGTGTTTTCGCATTTGTCCCCCATCGAAATGCGGCAGCCGTGGCCGGGATTCGATCTCTCGGGATACACCAAACGTGTCTGCGATCAATTAGACATGGTTTGTAAACTTCGCGCGGGAACGCTATTGACGTACGTCTTGCCGCAGCTCTTGGAATAGTTGCAATACAGCAGTTACGAATACACGCTCGGGAATGCAAACGGAATCACGCGAAAACGAATTACAGTGCAAATGTAGGAGAGAAAAATGGACGCAAACTACGACTGTTTTCGACGTGATGAACATCTGTATGTGTAGTTTACAACTGCTGTCGCTACGTTATTTTTCCTTATTCTTGGCGTGAATACTGTAGAGCCTTTTGCGCGACAATTTCTTGCATCACTTAAGCAAGCACGCTTCGGCAGCGCGCTTCGGAAGTAGCTGCGGATAAATTCTTGTACCTTTATTATGTTATAAAGTGAACAGTGCCAACATCTCTTCATGCAATAAGATCCCCGAATACGTTGGCGAGACAGGTGTAAGCAAACTTGTTCTATAAAGTTCAGTTCCGCTACGGATGTTTAATCAGCACAATGAGTATTTTAGCCGAAATTCGTTACTACGTCCGGCATACCCAATTTGGACCAAGGAAGCCTCGTTCTGTTTTCAGCTGTACACACTGCGCACCATACGCTCGGTGCTATCTCTAGACTGATATATGTGGTTCGCTATTAAGCTTGTTTGTGCACTGCAAACAATAAAGAAGAATGGTGCTAAGGCCGGAGAAGCGAGAAAAAAGGGGAAGGGCAAGTGTTATCGTAATTTTTGACGGGGCTATAGCACAAAGTAAGACAAACAGGAGCACCTACTCGCCTGATAAGGCATTCCAACTATCAGTGTCCGAGCGAGCCAGCAGCTGTGTGGCGCAAATCGTAGATAGTGCGTAAGCTTGCGACTATAGCACCCGGAGCGGCATCGCGTGCAGCGGCCTAAGCGCGGCGTTTTGTTGACTAATTCGTTTTCTGTAGAGGTGTTCGCGCATTTCCGCCGTTACCCGCGTGGCGCAGTGTTTGTTTGCGCGCGTGGTGGCCATATGTCTTTACGGAATGCCTTTACGGCAGCGCTAGCAAGTACCGCTTGTCCCCAGCCGAAGTTCGCGGGATATTTCGTTGCCTGTGAATGAATAAACATTTACTACCTTAAGTGTCAGTGTCATTGCAGTGGTAGTTAACCAATCTAATTTTGTAGGTTGCTATATGCGTTTACTAAAGTCATATTTGTTGACTAAAAGCTAGAATGAGAAGCTGTAAACTGCCTCACGTCTAGGTTCACTCAGTACACCACAGCGAGAAAATCTGGTGTATAGCTGTGCTTACTTGAGCGTATTTTCATACCTTGTCCGTGTTCAAGAACTACAATTTACGGCATGTCTTGAGTTGTGTCGTGGCATGTTTCAGCCAGCATGCCATACACAATATGAGTCCTGCCACTAGGCTAGCATTTTCGGCTACAATTAGAGGTTTCGGGTATGTTCACCACACACTACACCACTTGGTTCGGTGACTAGTGGCAGCAGTACCGTAAAATTTGTAAGCACAACCGCAAGCCCTCATGGAACATGAGCACAGTTTTGCGTTGTGCTAGAACTTCTATTAAAACAAATGTAATTTTATTCAAGCGGTCGTCGTGAATGTGATAGCAAACTGACACACCTGCACAAGCTATTTCATACTTCTGTACTCAGATTACCTAGGTACCCGCAAGCACCATCGCAAGCCAATATGCCGCTACGGCTATACGGTTAAGCGGCGTGCTGTTATCGCGTTTCTCTCCACTAGTATAAGAGCAATGGGTAACCACGACGGCGCAATACCTTTTTCACTTTGGCCGAGTGGCTGATCGTATCTTTACTCGTTGCAGTCGTAATCGAAAAACGCAGCGCAATCATATATCGGTTCAAGCGGTGACAACAGCGCAAATTTCGGTTCGGGAAACAGGTACACGGCGCAGTGCACTTTGCCCTCGCATGGTCTTCCGTGTTACTGTCATAGATAGACAAACTAAGCGAAACTCACTCAGCATCAATCACAAAATTTGCTTTCTTGCTCTGGGTTTCCTCAGCTCAGACTCACCCAGATTCTGCTCTGCCGCGCCCACTCGTACTCGGGCTCGGCAGAATTCTCATCAACTTGGCTCACTCTGACTGAAACTCGCGAAGGGTTGGGGGCGGGGTGGGGTCTGATTTTCAATGAGTCTACTCATGAGTGAGTTTGCCGATGGGTGGTCACTTGAAAGGACAACACCGTGACGTTTTGTTACTCGCTATGGCTCGCTCGGTCGTCTGCTGTGCTGCTATACATTGGGCCGTGAACGAGTCACAGCAGAACAATTTGTTCCGTCCGATGCCTTTGGATACCGCAGTCAGTGGTGGTTGTCGTGGTTTGATGGAGAAGAGGCGGTGCAGAGAGAGAGGAGAAAAGCGGAAGGAGAGGTAATGACGCGCGCCAGTTGGTTGGGGCAAGCGATGACGCGTTGTCATACCGCTTCGGTGGAGTCGGGAATGCGCATGCTCCGGGGATGACGATCAAACGGCACTAAATCAGACGCCACAACGAAGTGGGTGCGAGAGTTTCGCTAATTCAGGTTTTCACAGTGAGACTGTTTGATTTTGTTGAACAAAAAAGAATTGCAGCTACGAAGAGCTCACCCACGATTACGATATAACTCCCTGATGCAAAATTTGAGCGCAGCTCTATACGTGTTTTCATTTCGCGATTGATTGGCTAGCACGGACAGTCTATCTCGTGCAGCACGTTGCAAACGAAGCGAAGCGTTCAATCTGTCAGCGCTCAATCTGTCGTTTCGTACTCTTCCTTGCCAAGTCTTTATTGTCCTTTTTTGGCGCAACAATGTATTCCTTTAAACGCGAAGCGTGGCACTACTGCCTCGCTAATCCGGAGATCGTGAGAAGCAGCGCGTGGGTATCGCGTGAGCAGGATTCACAGCAGACGCCGCCGACAGACCCTCCAAACGACGCGCACTACTCTGGCGCCATTTTGCAGCCATTGTCGCCGCACTACGCTTTCTTCCACGCTTCCGTCATACCCTCCTCCTCCACTTTCCGCCTCATGATTCCGCTGCATCCTCCTCCTCCACTTTCCTCCTCGCGTATTTCGCCCATCCCTGCGTCCCGCGTTCTTTCTTTCATCCTTCGCTGCTCTCGTTCGTCCGGTTACCCCGACGCTCGCCGCAGCAACGGGTGCCTAAGGCCCAACCACACGCGGCGAATCGTGCGCGCCTGGCTGCGCGTCACGCGTCTGCGAGGCCGTACGCGCCTGTCCTACGCGTCTAGAGAGGGCAGACGCGCAGGAAACGCGCGCGTCAAGGAGGTCTTGATCTTGGGCGTCATTTTGAGCGTATACGCGACGGAAGTGGCAGCTTGTGCACCGACGTCACGTGGGCCGCATGTACACTTCCGGCGGTTCGGAAAGGTTGTTGAAGTTTCAGAATCGTGCGGAGACGCTATGGAGACGCCGGGAGTCGCTGCTGGTTTCGTGTTGATAGAGCACAGAGGCTATGGAGGCGATCAACAACGAAGCGCTGATCGCCTGCGTTGAGGCTCGACCTGCGCTTTGGTAGCAGGCGAAACACAAGCGCCACTAGAACAAGCCCTTGACGAGGTGGTCGTGGATCGTCATGCCCAACGCTGCCGAACAGGTGAGTGCTCGGAATTTTATACGGGCGTCATAGCGGAGCAGTTTGAATCGCGATCGAGCCCGATCGTGGTCGGATTTTGTGATCACGATTGCCTGTACCGCGCAATCTGCGTAGAACCGATCGTGATCGAGAAATTTGATCGCGCTCGATCGCCATCGAAAGCCTAGCTGTGTGGCACTGGTATAAGCTGCCTCTCTCATCAGCAGACTCGCAGATGTCGAAAACGCGTTTCATCTGTGCAGATGACGTTATCACAGCGCTGCAGAAGTGATGGACGTCCCTGGGGAATAAATTTCGGCGCCTGGGAAGACGTTTCAGAAAGGAAAGAGCCGCGCCGTGCCAGTCGACGTTCACAACGACGTCATCTGGCTGTTTTTCGACCAGATGATGTTTCTGCGCTACACAATGGAGTGTAGACCGTAAGTGATCTTGAAGTTTCCATCTTAGCCGGCGTGTTAAAAATGAAACACGGGATTTTACTGCTTTCCCTTTACCACGTTTACCGGCGATGCCGTATGTTTGTATTATAGCCGGCAATGCACCGCACTTATGGGAATCGACTCAAAATTGTGCTTACACAAGCAAGTCGGCGCACAGTATGCATTATATTCAGCTTTGTCTAATTGGCGATAAAATATTTGTGCTGCATCGCCGCTCCGATTATCGCATATTTCGTTAAATGTGATCCGGTAAGGGGACATACAAGCAGTACAAGAATAGCTTTGTATATTTATTTATTTAGGTACCCACAAAGCCAGTTTGGCTTTGCAGAGGGGAGCAGAGAAAGCAGAGATACAGGTACAAAATAACAAGTAAAATAGCACTTAAAAACCTAACAATAAAGCATAAGACAGAAGTACAGAGAATATCACATATAAATTAGCAGGATGAATAAAAAGAAAAGGGCTTGCATGATGCACACACAAAAACAAAACACAAAACTAGCAAGTAGTTTTTTTTTGTTCTGTTCACTGATCCTAGAAGGCAGCGTGCAAGTCAATGGCCAGTATTTAACTGGGTATTGAATGTTGCTATATTCACGTGTACCATGGGCACTTCAATGCAGTTTTAATTTTGTATTTTGTTGCTTGCCAGCAGTGTGCAAATCGGTGCTTCATCAGAGACCCTCAAATATTACCTAGCTTGCTTAGGGATTGCGCCATACTACTGGGGAATGCGCCATACTACTGACGACATTATCAGCTGTGTAATTGATAATTTTTTTGTGTCTGCTCAGCAGTGTCCTTACCTAATTATCAGCCTGCGGTTATTCTGCAGATCCCAGGTGCTGTGGCTACTGGTTTAAGTGAAGCTTTCACGATGTTTGTGGAGAACACTGTTCCTGCTTAGGAAAATTTCCAAGGAAGGACTAGATGATCCAGTTTAACACATTCGCACTGTGCAAAAAATGATTATTGAAATTTTACATGCCAAAACCACGATCTAGTTACATTATTTTAATTGGTATTTGCATTACGTCCAGTACTGGTCACTCGTGCAACACAGTAGCCAGTAGTCAGCTGGGATGACAGTGGTTCAACGACTACATTAATATCAGTATGAGGCGAGCTATTTGGCAAGACAGTAGGAGCAGCGGTAGGAAAGTCCAGAGAAGAGGCAAAAAAAGCTTGGCTGTAAGAAACCTTCTGGAAGGGTTTGCTAGCTACGATCAGCTTTACTGGGCCAAAACACCCTTTACAAGGCAGATGGCAAGGAGAGAAACATTATTAGATGTATCTTCCTAAATACACACAACAAATGCACTGACTACTACGTACACAGCTTCACACTTTGTTTAGACGTACATTCAGTTAAGAAAAACAGTTTAGAATGAGATGAAGTTTACAAACAAGTGAAAGGAAAACAAAGTTACAAGCCAAGAACGTTTCAAGTAGAAAAACTAGAACAGGAGAGAGCCTTATGCTAACAAGACCTAACAGTACTACTACTCTATGTTTAGAAAGTGCAAGCATAGGTCTTTCAACATGAAATTTATTAAGTGGTGTTACTGAGTAAATGTAGTGGAATGCTTCCTGCTAATTATTTCAAAACTGAAACATTCCAAATATCATGCACTGTTTTGAGTAGAAGTAATCACTAGGCTTTAGGCATGCAGATCTCGTAAGAACTGCTTAAATGCATCACAAGCAAAAACAGAAAAAGATACAAAAGCTACACTTACGCGCATGCAGAAACTGTTCATTCTGGTTGTCTAGGCAAGCCACTTTTGTCCCTACAAAACTGATTCAGAGCTTCAGTGTACTCTAATAAAATCACACACTAAAACAAATGTGGACGGATTTGAGCCTTCATATATTTTTGCATCCAGACTGGCAAATTATTCACACATTGACAGTATGTGCAAACCTTATTACGCTCACATGCAGGATGTCCGCCAGCCTTCCACCAGTGCCCCCATCGAGTGAGGAGGGAAGTGCTGCAGACATCTTAGCAAAAAATGTGCCAGTTTTTCGATCTGGCAACACTCAAAGTGCCATCACCGTCAAGTGAAGAGTCACAAGCGCCAGCATCGACTCTGTCTTCGGCGTCGCATGAGTCTGTGGAGCCTCAGGACATTTTGGAATCTCTTGAATCATCGATGTTTCAAGAAGTTTTGGTTCCTGAGGATTCTGAGACACACCACAGCAGTCCGCAGTCAGAAGCATCACTGGCTTCAGCAGGCAGTCGTAGGCTGGATACGTTAGGAAGCATTGCTTCTGAAGCAAAGTCAAGGGGGAGGAAAAGGAAAAAGAAAGATTAGAGTCAGTTAATATTGGAGGAATTAGGCAATGTTTCAAGTGAAATCAAAAGATGCAAACCACAGGACGACCTCGAACTTTTGCCGCCTCTCTGCTCAAACACATTAGAGAGGTCAGTGAGGATATGCATCTCAACTTGAAAATTAAATTGATGCAAGTAGGAGAGTAATTCAAAGATTAATGTTTTTTAATGTATACTTTTTGTATAATAAAGCCAAGAGACAATGAAACAAAAGGAAATCATGGATTAATTTAATTACTTTATATCGAAATGGAAAAATAAGGAGGAAAATGAAAGTATATGAAAAGGTAGCTTCCCACTAATGGGAGACGAACCCACAACCTTTGAATTATGCTTGCATTGCTTTACCAGTGGAGCTGCAGCTATGGCTATCCCTCTGCAAACTTTCTTGGGCCTGTATGTGCATATACTAGATCTCACCCTGGTAGTGTTAGCCAGTGCTACTCGTGCAAGAACACTCCAAGAGCCTAATCTAGTACACATAAACATTCTATGAAATTGATGGTGGAATAGCCTCCAGCTCAAATGGTTTTGGTTTTAGCTCCCACCAGTGGCAAGTTATATTTCGTCCACTTTCATTTCCCTTCTCCTTGTGATGTTGACATTACAATTAAAATGACAGTTATTTTCCTTTATGCTTTATATACGTTTCCTTGTCTGTTGTTGTCATGTCAAAGCCTCTCAGCTCTTCTTTTTTGTTCATTTTACATTGTGTTGTATCCATACTTTTGTGCGGTATTCAAGAATTTCATAAAGTTGATATCTGTGGGTCTGGTTGGCTGGCCATTGCTGCTGTAGAGATGTGTGAACATGTTTTAGCAACACACCTACGATAAAGAAGCACTGACTTGCAACTAAAGGTTTGTTGTTGCAAGACAGATGTTTATTGCTTTCATCTGCGTTTACTCATTCAGCCTGTCTTGCAGCAATGAACCTTTTTGAGTTTACCACCTGTGCATGTAGAGTTTGTGCATGCATGTAGAGATGCCTGTACATGCCTGTAAATAAAAAGAAATGTAATGAACCTTCAATCAGACCCCATTGAAAATTTCGGTTATATGCTGCAAGTTCTAAAGCCTGTCGGGGCGTTCTAGCAGCGCAATCGTTTTTCAAATTGTTTTATTATTATTAGAAGAGGTAGCAGAAAGGGAAAAGTCTTGCCACCACATAGCCAGGAGGCGAGGTTCACTGCCAACATAGACAACCTTTACCTCTCCCACAGCTATCATCCACAAGCCACATTCCTTGGATTTTTTTTCTTTGTGTTCCGTGGCTCAGTTTCAGAGTTGGTTTTGCATGTTCTGCATTGGATGTTTGGCCAAAGTCTTTGTACGTAATCAGTGACATTGAAGGCAGTGTGTAAATGAGACATTTATACGTATGACCCTGCTTCTCTGGCATGAAACAGGGCTACCTGACGGGAGCAGTGAAAAGCATGTGAGCTTTAAAAAATTTCTTAAGCTGAAAAAAATGTAAAAAATTTCTGCGGCTGTCGTGCTGTTCTGCAGTTGTTTAATACTTTGCAGGCACGATCGCCACTATATGACTTACACACCACTGCAGAGTCTAGCCACCTCAATCCCCACACAGTAAGCCAAGGCAATGTCTTTTATGTCTTACCGGGATGCCAAGTAGCTTGAATGCAAGTTGAAAAAAAATTAGTACGCATGTCTCAATTGTTTGAATACAAATTATGATGACATGAGTTTTCTTGACAATGATCTACATGGCTGTGGGGGCCCTTTTCGGGTGACATACGATCAAAATTCATTTGTGTAGGTTAGCTACCACCTTTGTTTAATACTACATGTACAAGCAAACCTCAGTGCATGTTTTACAGGTTGCGCAAGGTCAAAAGCACTGAGGTAGCTTTGTGCGATGCCAGTCGATGGCAGTTTTTTTTAGAGCTAGCCGTAACTGTTACACTGGTGATGTAGTAAGTGGAAACTTTCAGTCTCTGTGATCATGCGATCATTTTTTTCTTGTATTTCTTTTCAAGCGCATTGTCAGTACCATCATTACTATTTCTCGTTTTGTATCAGCATTACGTGTCCCATTTTTTTTATTTGTTTATGAGTTAATAAATAGTTAGTTGTGTATAATTCTGCATTCTGTGGAAAGAGAGAAATAAAGATGATGATTATTATATTATTATTATTATGTATTATTATTTTTTATGCACGCTCATTGTCAGTCGTTTCCTTCTTTCTTTTGTTTTGCTTCAATGTTTTGTGACTCCTTCCTGATTTGGCTTCCAAAAGGCGGCGGGCAGTAATGTGTAAATAAAATAAAATAAATGATACTATAAATGACAAAGAAACGGTGTTTTGTATTCCTCCAATCGCACATTATTACTCTATGGGCAACTGTCCTTTACCAACCTCAATGCTACAGCAAGTCGTTCTCCAGGCTCCAGGGGTTTCTCGAATGTGGTGCTGTCGTGTGAGGTCCTCTGCTAAAAAGCTCAATAGCTTGTCCAAGAGCTGCGGCGCCTTGCGAAAGAACTTGTAGAAAAATCCGTGGTTATCCTGACGTATCCGTTGCATCTGTAAAAGATGGTGCATTATTGCCTGGCAGCAAGACGATGCCCTGCCCACATACACGCGCAGGTATCAGGAGCTGTACACTCTTCACTGAAACACACGTATAGCCACTAGCCATCATTAATTTTACCCCCTGCTTTGTTTATGTGCTTGAATACAAACAGTGGTTCGGCAAAACAGGAGAGCCAGTCAACGGTATATTAAAATCGTGCGGTCACTGCCAAGAAACTTCCAAAATTAGTCGCACTGAATTTTAACCTGCCCCCACGTCATAATTTAATTACATTACACTTCATATTCTACAGTCACACTTCTGAGAGACACAAAATATAGGAAATCGTATCTCGTCCACAAGCTTTGTATAAGACAACCAACACGTGTAAAAAGGTTTTCTTGAATCTATGTGCTATACTAACGGCAAAAATATAACTAGCAGTCCTTAGCTTCTTGTAGGGGTGTGCTAATACCGAAAAGTAGATTTAGAATCGAATCAAATGAAGAAAAAATAATCTGGATATCAAATAAAATATCGAATAGCAGAAAATGTATTACAAAACTTAATCCTTAAAAACTTTGTGCAAGAAAAGAGGGTGCGACACAAGCTCTGTGTAAACAGTATGCTCTACTGTTAATAATGAAGGGAGCTCTAAATTTGTATTACAGATTGTCTGTTAAATAGAATCAAGCGCTTCTTCCCCTCTGAAGCTGAACAGTTAATGACCGTATGTCGTACGGCATACACGGGTTAGACAGACGGCGGTTGAAACGTCGTGAGGTGTCACCACGTATCCAATATACTATCTGTTTGCTTCCGGCGGCTAATCAGCCCGATCTTCGCCTATGCTTTCGCGCTTTCCGAACTACACCCTGCTCTTGTCGTTCCCCCTGTTCGCGTACGTCACGTTATCGTTTCGATCGGTGCTGTCAACCTGGACGAACCTTGCACCGACGACGCGATGCTGTTCTGCGAATTGGGCGTTCGCGCGCTGCGAGTACGATCCCCGCATTACTACTTTAACCCTTTCACTTATGCGCGCACTTAAAAACGCTGATACGCAATTGCTGTCCTAACGAAGATAAGTCCCCATGTCCAAACACTGGCTCCTAGTTCTACCACTGTAGATCATCGAAAGGAAAGAAGTTACTCACAGCCGTAAAGTCCTTCTTCTTTACGCAGTTGAAAGACTGGGCGGACCCACCAACGTCGCCGCAGTGGCCGCAGACGCTTTCTGCGCTCCCGCCGCCTTTGCAAGAGCAGCAGCAGCAAAAGCTTCTTTCTCATGTAGTACATTGCGGGGAGAGAACGCTGATGCCGGCGAAGCAAGCGGCTAAGCAAGAGCTCGGCAGCAACGTCGTGCGTGGTCGCGCGCAGATGTCAGCTGCAGTTGTGAGCAAGCAGACGCTATCGCGCGTGATGTTGATAATTGATGTAGCTTTTCTTGCCATAAGGATGTATACATACGAACAGCGTGCATTTCTCAACTTAAAAACAATGTACTAGCTCTAACCTTGATAAATTAAATAAAAATGGCTAGCCATAATGAAATTAAAGATAAACTTTTCTCAAAGCCAAAGACGACCGTTTCC
This sequence comes from Dermacentor albipictus, assembly GCF_038994185.2. Lineage (NCBI taxonomy): Eukaryota > Metazoa > Arthropoda > Arachnida > Ixodida > Ixodidae > Dermacentor > Dermacentor albipictus. The sequence goes on along the minus strand of NC_091822.1, from coordinate 65,796,076 downwards.
GCCATCGCTGGGCCGCCGGTCTGTCAGCCCTGTGCTACGCGCAGCGAAGCGCGCACGTGTGCGCGTATCGTGTGGCTGGACGCCCTTCCCTTCATCACCCGCGTACGCGCACGCAGACGCGTACGCTTACGTGTACGCGTAGCGAGACGCGTATCCCGGGCTGCGTGTGGTTGGGCCTTAAAAGAGCTGCGCTCTAAGAAAGTCAATCGTGGCAGCACTACTAAAATGGTCTAACGACATCAAGGACAATCGGCGACAATTTTCGCTCCAACTTTGTGCGCAGTCCTATTACAGCTTTGACCACCTCGCGTGCACACTATTGACGCGCAGCAAAGGAAACAGACGACGACCATGTCACAAAATGCGTGGTGGTGGCGAATCTTGGATGTGCGTGCCGTCTGTACGGCCTGCCATGCCCCGCGCCTTCCGGCACCTGCGAGTGCAGCCTGTGTACGCAGTAGACGCCACAGAAATAACGGCCAACTGCAGTATATACGCAATACGACCGTCCGCACGGAAATAATTAGGAGTGCGACGTCCGCCCTGACATTTGGCGCACGCATTGCTGCAGCGGCGCGTTCCGTGACCGCATGCAGGGAGAAGAACAAAAGAATGCGAGGTCATCTTGTTGTGGGCTGAAGTAAAAGCAATGACGGCCTGTCGGTCGCGTGTTTCGGGTATAGATCACGGCTTCTCGAAAGGTCACGACAGCCTGATTTTATAGAAGGGCATTTAGACGGGCTGCACAAGTTACAGGGGGCTTTCTGCAAACCGCCTTGCCCTTCAGTGGCCTTCCTTCTGGCTGCGCAGTCTACATGCCGTATACACTCTAAAGACAGCTTACACCTTTTCTGGGTGTACGGTCCTTGTATGGCAACAATAATCGAAATTTTTCCTGCCTGGCTCTCATTTCTCTTTAGGCACGAGCCCGGTCCTTCAAGGCCTCGAAGGGCATGCGCGTTATGAGCATCCTTGGCAGAAAAGTAGCGAGCCAGAGCTCTCAAGAACGGAAATGCAAGCCGGGTGCATGAATGTTGCTGCCGGGTCCATATACGCCCTAAAGGGTTTAAACTATA